>NW_006159432.1:652368-675555 GCF_000334495.1 Tupaia belangeri chinensis
AATATTTTTTTTTTTTTTTTTTTTTTTTTTTGGAGAGTTTTTTTTTTTTTTTTTTTTTTTTTTTGCTACAGGGTATGTGCACTCACCAGAAAGACAGAGACAGACAGAGAAACAGAAAGCAAGAAATCACCCCCCAGGGAGGATGGCCATACTGCAATCCCTTTTCTTCCATTCTCCTCTCACGATCTTGGGCATGCACGCACACACACCCGGCCTGAGTTTAAGCCACCGGGTCTGGGACCGGGTCTGGGACTCAAATTGTGGTCGACTACATGGGAGTCCAGTGACATAGCCATTACGCCAACTGCTGGTCCCATAATCTGAGAACTTCTTTCTGGCCACTCTTGTGTTGGATTTCATCCTTTTTGGACATTGTATTAACCTTGTTCTTTACATGGAGTGTGTTGCTCAGTAGCTTTTCCCCTAGAACACTCGGTCTGAAGGAATCGAGATTGCTCAGAAATTCAAGAAGAAAGACGATTGGTTTTTAAAATACGCTTTGGTCTTGATGTTTGAACAAGAGCAGAAAAAAATGTAAATAAAAAGTCATTTTGACTAGATTAGAGTAAGAAAGTTTTTCTTTAGGAGAACGGTTGTCATATTAGAGGTCAAGGCAGACAAACTAGTTGTCATATTAGAGGTCAAGGCAGGCAAACCTGTAAGGCTGAAGAGGTGCACTGCTTGTAAATATGTCTTAATTGTCTGTCACTAGGTCAGAGAGTATGACTGGGTCCAGAGAAATCTACTAGAGGAAGGGAGGTAATATCTCAGGTGATAAACTGAAATAACATTTTCTGAGGGGTTGTGACACCGAGAACTATTGAGAATCACTCTTATAAAGGTACATTTGGGGCAACCACCCTATTCCACAATGGGATGGTGATACAAGGTGGCTGCATTTGAAGGAAGAATGAGATGATTGGAGACACCATGTTGAACATTGTTATGGGGAGCTTGTAGGAGGCAATTATTTTAGGCGAGGAAGCAAGTATGCTGTGTATCCAGAGAGAGTATGTGCAGGATATTCACTGAATCAGAAACCTAAGAGAAGACTTAGAGGTAAGAGGAATCAGGGAGGACATGAATATTTTGTTTAAACCATGTCCTGGAATTCCTAACTTTTCCTGAGTAAGAACCATTAAATTCTGAAAGTCATTGGAGGGAAACTCCTGCTCTTTCTTTCATAGTTGCTCATTATCCTTCCTAAGAGAGAGATGACTTTTCCTTGTAACACTGCTTTTACAACTTGTCTCCAAACTTTTCAAATTCTAAATTTTAAATATATACAGCTATTTATATATTCATCAAACCTCAAAATTGTGGTTTAAAAAATATTGCATATACATGTTAGCCCCTTCTGGAATATTTGTTTTCTGGACTAATCTCCCCAGAAGGCACATACATTCTCCACTGACTCATGTCCTCACTTAGTAAGCCTTCCTGGAGCAGAGTATTAGAAGGTCTCAGAGGGATTTGTCTTTGTCCTCTTCTTGAGTCTTGGCCTGCAAGAAGTCCATTCGTATTTAGCAAACTTCCAGCTGAGCAAGTGTCTGATTTATAGACTCTCTTTGAGGAAATGCCAAGGTCTAGATTGGGGGTAAGTTCAGAAAACTTCGTTTTGTTAGTTTGAATTTATTTATTTATTTATTTTTATTTTAAAAATTTGATGAGAGAGAGAGAGAAAGAGAGAGAAAGGGAAAGTAAGAAAACAAACTGCCAGGTCCAGGACTTGAACTGAAGTTAGCCATGTGGGAATCCAATGCCTTAACCACCACACCACCTACCAGACCCAGAAGAAGCTTCATTTTGACCACGGATGTGAACTTTGTTCTTCAATCATGCCTGGGTTTTAAAAAAGCTGATCTTTTTATCCCTAATTTCTTGGTTCATTTCTCAAAGAGTTCAAACCTGAGAGCACAAGAGATGAGTTTACCACCTCAGTGAGACTCTCACGTCAAGGAATGTGTTTTAGCAGAGTTTAAGACATTTATGTCATGGTAGAAGAAATGGAAAATAAAAACAAAAGTCACTCCTAGTCTGTGGTTAGGAGATTCTGAAGTAGAATTAGAAAAACAACTCAATGGGGGACCAACAGGTGGCACAGTAATTAAGTCCGCAGATACTCACATAGCAGACCACGGTTTGAGTCCAAGACCAGCGACTTGAAAATCATCCCTGGTGCATGTCCAAAAATCTCAAGAGGAGAATGTAGGAGAGGATGTTGTGGTGTGGCCTAGGAGGGTAATTTCTCACTTTTCCTCTCACCAGTAACTGTACATGCTCTATGGCAAAAATTTATAGATATAAAGAAGAAAGAAGAACAATTCAATGTCCTTTTAGAAGTTTGCTGACTACATTGGGACTTGAGGTGAAGATTCTAACCTGCTTTTATTGGGAAATAGGGACATAGTCTACCCAGGAGTAATATTCTGAGTCACATTTTTTTTACTAAAAATTTTAGCATTAGATTAAGCAAGTTGGAAACTATTGAGCAACAATATTGTGAGGCATAGCATGAGATCCTGTAAGGAAATGATATGCATGTGATGAAGACATTGCCTTTTTAAATCATTGTGTTGAGGCTATTTATTTGTTGAAAACATAGACATAATCCTATTATAAAAGAAGATGTTATTTCAAAAAAAGTATAAGAGACATCATCTCATCTCCAGACTGGGATGTGTGATAGCACAGCAACTCAGAAAGGCATCACTGGTTAGTGGGGTCCTTGTGGATTCCAAGCTTTAGGTTTGTAGAGAATGTCTCACAGAAATCTTGTAGTTCTCCTTGCCTTCTGCCAGCTCAGAGAAGAGATCAAGGCACTTCTTAACCATGTTTTTGCAAACAGCTTTCAGGATTTTACTCTGCTGGAGCATTTCTCAGGAGATGTTCAGGGGCAGTTCCTTAGAGTCAACCACACCATGGATAAAGTTGAGATACTTTGGTATCAGCTCATCACAGCTGTCCATGATGAATACATGGTGAACATAGAGTTTGATGTGGTTCTTTGTCTTTTTTTTTTGGAGAGGTTTTTGCTATGGGGTGCGTGCACTCACCAGACAGACAGAGAGAGACAGAGAGATAGAAAGTGAGAAATCACCCCCCCCCGGGGGGGATGGTCACACCACAATCCCTTCTCCTTCATTCTCCTCTCAGGATCTTGGGCACGCACGCACGCACATGCGCCTGGCGTGAGTTTTAAGCCACCAGGTCCGGGATGCAAACTGTGGTCAACTACGTGGGAGTCCAGCGACATAGCCATTACACTAACTGCTGGTTCCCTGTCTTTTAGTTCTCAATGAGTTGACATAAAAGGAAGCCCAGTGAGGGATAAATAGCAATGACTTGAATTCCACCTGACCTTTCACAGAGAAGTGCTTAACAGCCAAATGGTCTTCTCAGTCATTGGTGAGGCTCTTCTAGAACTCTCCATCTTCCTCCTGGGTGATGCCATCAGGGTTTCTGGTCAAAATGGGCTTGGTCTTGTTCAGTTCTTCTTGATCAATGTAATTTTTCTTAATCTTCTTGGTCTTCTTTTTTTAAAAAAAAAAAATTATTTACTTTATTTTATTTATTCATTCATTTAATTTTTTTTTTAATTTGACCAGAGAGACACAGAGGGTGAGAGTGAAAGAGAGAGGAAGTGAGAAAGCAAGCCACCAGATTCAGGACTCGAACCCTGGTCGGCCATGTGGGAGTGTCCAGCGCCTGCTGGTCCCAATCTTCTTGGTCTTCTTTTTCTTGACCTTACCATTGTCATCTTCCTCATCTGAGCCCACATCTTCAATCTTGGGCTTCTCTTCATCATCCTTGTCTTCCTCCTCTTTCTCACCTTTCTCTTCCTCTGCCTCATCATCACTGATTTGCTTCTCTTGTCCCTTCTTAAGATAAAGGGTGATCAGACAGCTTATGAACTGTATGTGCTTCTTCACCACTTCTTTTACCACCTCTCTCTAAATATTCTGTCTGAGTTTTTTTAAGGTGGAGGATCACTTTAGTACCTTGATCAATAGGCTCACCATGATCAGCACATGCAGTGAAGGAACCTCCAGTAGAAGGTTCCCAGGCATACTATTCATCATTGTGCTTTGTGATCACAACTACTTTCTCTGCCACTGGATAGGGAGAATAAAACCCTAACCAAACTGCCCAATTATGCAAATGTCTGCACCAGCCTGAAGAACCTCCATAAAAGCTTTAGTACTAGACTTGGTAATAGTTCCCAAATTATTTATGAGATTAGCCTTGGTCATGCCAATGCCTGTGTCCACCAAAGATATGTTCCCGAGGGTTGAGGATGATGTCAATTTTCAGCTCTTTACTACTGTTCAACCTGGAAGGGTCTGTCAAGCTCTATAGCAAATCTTGTCCAGGGCATCAGAAGAATTAGAGATCAACTCTGGGAGGAAAATTTCCTCATTGGAATAGAAGGTATTGATGATCAGAAACGTGACATTGGACAATTTCTGCCTGAAAGGCAGAAGTCTCCACCTCCTCCTTCCCATGGGTATTTCCTCAGACATTTGAGGAAAGATGAATACTAGAAAGAAAAGCAAGTACTAGAGAGCAGGGTGGGCTGGGACTGGGTCTAATTCACACATGGCACCTTGGCTGCATGGGGAAAGTCACCCAATTTCTTAGAGCTGCTAACTGGCAGGATTAAGAAGGACCCAAGTAGTTTTTAAAATAGTTTTTAATTTTATTATTATTGTTATTTTATACATTCAATTGCTATACAGAACTAGAGCAGTTCTGAAAAAGTCAGTACCAACAAGCTTTTATTTTCCTCAGAGATGAGTCTCTAGTCATATAGCTTCCCTCTGAGATAACGGAAATGAGTCAATTATTAAGGTGTGAGATTTTCTAAGCATTTTAATGGTACTACTGGATTATACACCCTAAGAAGAACTGTTGATGATAAATGTATTTGAATTTAGAGAATTCCAACATGCCATCGTAATTAAAAATTCAGATTTAATATCACAATAAATATGTATATATATATATATATATACGTGTGTATAGATATGAACATACATATATACATAGATATATTTCTGTTTGTACATGTATATGGTCATGCATTGTTTAATGACAGGGATTCATGATGAGAAATGCATTGTTAGGTGATTTCCTTGTGTAAACACCTAGCATATACTTGTACAAAACCAGATGATATAGTCTGCTATTCACTTCAGCTACATGATACAGCCTATAGGCTCCTCATGGGTCACCGATGTATATGTGGCCCATAATTGAGCATGATACAGTCCAAGGCTGTATATACACATATGCATATATGTATATAAACAGAGATAAGCAATCGAGTTATGTATGTGAACAGAAGGTGGACCTACAGTCCTTGCCAACTCATGCCTACCTGGATCAGACAGTCGTTCCTATCTTGTTACAGGGACTTGCTGTACTTGCAAAAGAAAGACCACCAAACCCCATTGAATTTCTAGCATCTTATTTTTTAAAAAACAAAGCACAGTTTGAAGATCGAAACTGACTTATTGGGAAGAAAAGAAAAACTTGGTTGCTACTGTAGATTTACCATGATTACGAGGCAGCTTATAATTGCCATAATTCCCCCCCCCACCCCTTTTTGGAAGTATAAGAACCTTCAAAACAACAGAACTTATTTCCGGAGTTTCAGAAGAGAACCTATTTCCCTTATTTTGATATAATCATCACACTTATTTAATGAGCATACTCTGTGCAATTTTTTTCTCAGATTGTCTTTGTTTTTAAAATAATCTTCAAAATAAACTGTCAAAATGCCAGGAAAAAAAAAAGATACACTGAAAATTGGGGCTAGCAAGGGGTGTGGTGGTTAAGGCACTAGACTCCCACATGGTTGACTGCAGTTTGAGTCCTGGACCCAGTGACTTGAAACTCATGCCCAGCAAGTGAGTGTGTGTATGTGTGTGTGTGTGTGTGTGTGTGTGTGTGTTTGCATGTGTGTGTGTGTGTGTGTGTGTGTGTGCTCAAAATCCCTAGAGGATAATGTGTGTGCTCAAAATCCCTATAGCGAAATGGAGGAGAAGGGATTACAATGTGGCCACCCTCCTCTAGGGGGTGATTTCTCTCTTTCTGTCTTTCTGTCTGTCTCTCTGGAAAGCACATGGGACCTATAGAAAAAAAAAAAAACTCTTACAAAAAAAAGATACACTGAAAATTAACAAAACATGCATTTTTTTAAAATAAGTATGTACACACGTTACACACACACTCCCCTTTACCTTTGAAAGTCTCAGATGACTGTCTAATAACACAATGTTGCTGCTGTAATAAATTACCACAAACGTACTGATTTAAAACAATACAAATAGGGGTGGGCAGGTGGTGTGGTGGTTAAGGGCGCTGGAGTCCCCCATGGCCAACCGTGGTTTGAGTCCTGGACCTGATGGCTTGCTTTTTCACTTTCCTTCTCTGTTCAAATTAAAATGAATGAATGAATAAATAAATAAATAAATAAATAAATAAAGTTAAATTAAAGAAAACAATACAAATATGTTATAGTCTGGAGTCAGTTTGAGGTGGTTTTCACTGGACTGACATTAGGCATGGTGTGTCTGCAATATAGTCTGAGGACCCCAGGGAAGAGTCTATTTGCATGTCTTTCCCAGCTTGCATTTTCCAGCTCACGGGCACCTTCCATCTTCAAAGCCAGCCCTTGCCAGTGAGATGATCTCATGATGCCACTTCCCTGGATCTGGAATTTCTCCTCCCCCTTTCTCCATCTCAGGACGCTTGTCATTACATGGTGTTCACGCTGATAATCCAGCATAAACTTATTTTAATGTTAGCTGATCAGCAACCTTAACTCCACCTGCAAGTAGCCATGACACTGTCCATTTGGAAGGACAGAAAGGGAACAATAACTCATCCAATCCCAACATGAGAGGCATACGGGCAGCTGGGGTTCTGAATTTGTCTTCACTACATGAACTTCTTTGAACTTTGATAAAAAACAAATACAGTTCTGAAATCATAATGTAAATGGAGAAGACATCATTTTAAAGCATTTGGTCTTGAGAAATCTCAATGCAAATGGTTTGGTTGATTATGTACCATTTCATGTCTGTGCATTCTCTGTGCTATTTTTGTTTACGGGTTTATTTCATATGGTTGTTAGTGTCATTTTTCCAGGGCTGGAAAAAAATTCTTTAAAAAAATTTTTTTAAAGAATAATTAAGTCATTTACTTACTTATTTTAAAATTTGACCAGAGAGCGACACAAACAGAGAGATAGGGAAAGTGACAAAACAAGCCACCAGGTCCGGGACTCAAACCGTTGTTGACCATGTAGGGGTTTCTGGTGCCCTAATCAGCACGCTATCTGCTGATCCCACTGGAAAAAATCCTAACAGCACTAATAAACCACATAATTAAGATGACCATACACACAACACATATGTCCTTATTGTTAATGATCTTTTAAGTGAGAGTCAAAATGGAGTATATTGTACAGATATTAACACGCTAAACTTCATAAGCTATTGCTTCCAAAGATACACTGACAGTTAAAATGGCATTTCTGGGAAAATGAATATGTAACATCCTGAAAGTCTGCATCTTTCATTGGTCCTCGTAATAGGTTCATGGTTTCATTTCTTTTGTTTTGCTCAAGTCAGTAATGTAAATATTAAGCTCCCTCTATTAGTGCCCCTTAAAAGTAAGTTGATACTTTCGAGCTTTTAAATGGACCTAAATGGTTTTCAGGAATTTTCATTTCTGTTTTCCACTAGCCAAGGAGACCCTAAGGGTAGGACCATGCCTTCTTTGTAATCCCTCACGACCCCTGTATAGTCCATTAGGGACTTAGTAGGATTTGTGTTATTATCTTGGGAATATGTAGCTGGTCAGTAGTTGTCTATAAAAATAAACAAGAAATAAGCATTGGTATTTACCTGGGAAAATGGTACAAATCTCAACTATTTGCATAAAGTACACTTTCAAAGTCTCTGTTTGAGTCAAGCCTTGAGAGTATAGAAAAGTAAGAGTTCTACATTGTTTACAACGTCATTTTAGTTAAAATGAGTGAAGTTGTCTCCTTGACCCCCCAAACCAAAAAATCAATGAAAATAAATTAAAGTTGAGCTTGAAGCCACTCGTTCCCTCCTCCTCCCCAAGTTTCTAATTGTTTTTGATGCCTGATTTTGCGACAGCCAAAAAAATTATTATGGGTTTTTGAGCTGTAAATTAATGGACAACTCTGAAAATGCTTGTGGGTCATCTTCTATCTCTAAACCTGGTGGAGCAAATTGAAATGGATGACTCATCTCTCGAGGATCCAGCATGTTAAATCAATGAGCGTGTTTGCTTGAATCTCGTCTCCTAATGAGCTGAAACAGATAGAACATTTCTCATGCATCCAGATGGGATTATTTTGGAAAGTAAACTAATGCACATGCCCACACAAAATTCCTCTGCTATCTCTAGCCAGACTGTTAGCTGCTCACTGGAATGATTTACCAGCAATAAGAGGCCGAGCAGCTCCTTGATATTATTGGCTCCATAGGAATTCTTGCAGAAAAAACTTTTTTTTTTTAAGTTTTGTTTTGTTCAATCTAATAGTATATAAAATGTTTTCTAGGTTCTATCAATTTGTGTGTCTATCTGTGAATGTGGGGGAGGGTTTTTAAAATTATTTTATATTTGTTATAAGGCATGTGTGCTCTCCAGAGAAAAACAGAGAGGGAGTAGTGAGAAATCAACCCTGGGGGGATGGCTAAGCCACAATCCCTTCTCCTTCATTCTCTTCTCAGGATTTTGGGCACACATTCACATATGCCCGGTATGATTTTCAATCTGCTAGGTCTGGGACTTGAACCAAGCAGTTGGCCATGTGGGATCCAGTTGCTTGATACTCCGTGACGCTTAATGGCTCACAGGAGACATTAAAGTCTTATGGCAGTAGGTAGAATTCACTTAATTAGGTTATTTGACTTGGTATTAATTTTTGTTATTTGTAATTTCTGGTTTGCATATAATCATTGCACATCTTTGTGGGGAACAGCATGGCTTTTAAAGCACACATACAATGTATAACAATCAAATTAAGGGTATAATATATTCATCATCCTCAATATTAAACATTACATTATACTGTGCACATTTGGTATTTGTACTACTCATGTTTTGGGAGGAAGAGGAGTGGGTATAGTGAATTGTCAACAATGGTTTTAACTCTACTGTGGTAGAGCATTTCACATCCTATGCCAATTGTTTAAATGCATTCTTTTTTCTGTTGATCATTTCCTCATGAACCCCTACCCCAAACCTGGAATTGATTATTTGTTAATAATTGCTAACGCTTAAAATTATTATGCAGAGTTTGTTGCCCTTATTCTAAAACTCTTTTAAAGTTGATTAAGAAAAAAATACAAACATCTTAAAATTAAAAAATATATATATTCTGGTTCTGTAGATTAAAACACTTTTGGAGGGCAGTTTTCTTTTTCTTTCTTTCTTTTTATTTTTTCCTCGAAGTTTTTGCCATAGGGAATGTGTGCTCACCAGAGAAAGACAGACAGAGGGAAAGTGAGAAATCACCCTTCAGTGGGGATGACCCTTCTTTTCCATTTTCCTCTCAGGAATTTGGGCACACACACACAAACACACACACACACACACACACACACACACATCCCACGCATGCTTTTCAAGGGGCACCTTCCATCTTCAAAGCCAGCCCTTGCCAGTGAGATGATCTCATGATGCCACTTCCCTGGATCTGGAATTTCTCCTCCCCCTTTCTCCATCTCAGGACGCTTGTCATTACATGGTGTTCACGCTGATAATCCAGCATAAACTTATTTTAATGTTAGCTGATCAGCAACCTTAACTCCACCTGCAAGTAGCCATGACACTGTCCATTTGGAAGGACAGAAAGGGAACAATAACTCATCCAATCCCAACATGAGAGGCATACGGGCAGCTGGGGTTCTGAATTTGTCTTCACTACATGAACTTCTTTGAACTTTGATAAAAAACAAATACAGTTCTGAAATCATAATGTAAATGGAGAAGACATCATTTTAAAGCATTTGGTCTTGAGAAATCTCAATGCAAATGGTTTGGTTGATTATGTACCATTTCATGTCTGTGCATTCTCTGTGCTATTTTTGTTTACGGGTTTATTTCATATGGTTGTTAGTGTCATTTTTCCAGGGCTGGAAAAAAATTCTTTAAAAAAATTTTTTTAAAGAATAATTAAGTCATTTACTTACTTATTTTAAAATTTGACCAGAGAGCGACACAAACAGAGAGATAGGGAAAGTGACAAAACAAGCCACCAGGTCCGGGACTCAAACCGTTGTTGACCATGTAGGGGTTTCTGGTGCCCTAATCAGCACGCTATCTGCTGATCCCACTGGAAAAAATCCTAACAGCACTAATAAACCACATAATTAAGATGACCATACACACAACACATATGTCCTTATTGTTAATGATCTTTTAAGTGAGAGTCAAAATGGAGTATATTGTACAGATATTAACACGCTAAACTTCATAAGCTATTGCTTCCAAAGATACACTGACAGTTAAAATGGCATGCATTTTCTGGGAAAATGAATATGTAACATCCTGAAAGTCTGCATCTTTCATTGGTCCTCGTAATAGGTTCATGGTTTCATTTCTTTTGTTTTGCTCAAGTCAGTAATGTAAATATTAAGCTCCCTCTATTAGTGCCCCTTAAAAGTAAGTTGATACTTTCGAGCTTTTAAATGGACCTAAATGGTTTTCAGGAATTTTCATTTCTGTTTTCCACTAGCCAAGGAGACCCTAAGGGTAGGACCATGCCTTCTTTGTAATCCCTCACGACCCCTGTATAGTCCATTAGGGACTTAGTAGGATTTGTGTTATTATCTTGGGAATATGTAGCTGGTCAGTAGTTGTCTATAAAAATAAACAAGAAATAAGCATTGGTATTTACCTGGGAAAATGGTACAAATCTCAACTATTTGCATAAAGTACACTTTCAAAGTCTCTGTTTGAGTCAAGCCTTGAGAGTATAGAAAAGTAAGAGTTCTACATTGTTTACAACGTCATTTTAGTTAAAATGAGTGAAGTTGTCTCCTTGACCCCCCAAACCAAAAAATCAATGAAAATAAATTAAAGTTGAGCTTGAAGCCACTCGTTCCCTCCTCCTCCCCAAGTTTCTAATTGTTTTTGATGCCTGATTTTGCGACAGCCAAAAAAATTATTATGGGTTTTTGAGCTGTAAATTAATGGACAACTCTGAAAATGCTTGTGGGTCATCTTCTATCTCTAAACCTGGTGGAGCAAATTGAAATGGATGACTCATCTCTCGAGGATCCAGCATGTTAAATCAATGAGCGTGTTTGCTTGAATCTCGTCTCCTAATGAGCTGAAACAGATAGAACATTTCTCATGCATCCAGATGGGATTATTTTGGAAAGTAAACTAATGCACATGCCCACACAAAATTCCTCTGCTATCTCTAGCCAGACTGTTAGCTGCTCACTGGAATGATTTACCAGCAATAAGAGGCCGAGCAGCTCCTTGATATTATTGGCTCCATAGGAATTCTTGCAGAAAAAACTTTTTTTTTTTAAGTTTTGTTTTGTTCAATCTAATAGTATATAAAATGTTTTCTAGGTTCTATCAATTTGTGTGTCTATCTGTGAATGTGGGGGAGGGTTTTTAAAATTATTTTATATTTGTTATAAGGCATGTGTGCTCTCCAGAGAAAAACAGAGAGGGAGTAGTGAGAAATCAACCCTGGGGGGATGGCTAAGCCACAATCCCTTCTCCTTCATTCTCTTCTCAGGATTTTGGGCACACATTCACATATGCCCGGTATGATTTTCAATCTGCTAGGTCTGGGACTTGAACCAAGCAGTTGGCCATGTGGGATCCAGTTGCTTGATACTCCGTGACGCTTAATGGCTCACAGGAGACATTAAAGTCTTATGGCAGTAGGTAGAATTCACTTAATTAGGTTATTTGACTTGGTATTAATTTTTGTTATTTGTAATTTCTGGTTTGCATATAATCATTGCACATCTTTGTGGGGAACAGCATGGCTTTTAAAGCACACATACAATGTATAACAATCAAATTAAGGGTATAATATATTCATCATCCTCAATATTAAACATTACATTATACTGTGCACATTTGGTATTTGTACTACTCATGTTTTGGGAGGAAGAGGAGTGGGTATAGTGAATTGTCAACAATGGTTTTAACTCTACTGTGGTAGAGCATTTCACATCCTATGCCAATTGTTTAAATGCATTCTTTTTTCTGTTGATCATTTCCTCATGAACCCCTACCCCAAACCTGGAATTGATTATTTGTTAATAATTGCTAACGCTTAAAATTATTATGCAGAGTTTGTTGCCCTTATTCTAAAACTCTTTTAAAGTTGATTAAGAAAAAAATACAAACATCTTAAAATTAAAAAATATATATATTCTGGTTCTGTAGATTAAAACACTTTTGGAGGGCAGTTTTCTTTTTCTTTCTTTCTTTTTATTTTTTCCTCGAAGTTTTTGCCATAGGGAATGTGTGCTCACCAGAGAAAGACAGACAGAGGGAAAGTGAGAAATCACCCTTCAGTGGGGATGACCCTTCTTTTCCATTTTCCTCTCAGGAATTTGGGCACACACACACAAACACACACACACACACACACACACACACACATCCCACGCATGCTTTAGGCATGATTTTCAAGCCACTGGGTCTGGGACTTGAACCACGGTCAGCCATGTGAGAGTCCAGTGCTTTAACCACCATGCCACCTTCTGGCCCCTACAGGGCAGTTTCCAATGTGTATCAAAAACTCTAAAAAATATATACTTTCTTTGCAGCCACTATTCACACTTTTACGATTATGTACTAAGGAAATAATTAATGATAGTCATGTATCAGGCCCTTATAGGACATTTCATTACAATTTTATTCTTTGTTATTAAAAACAAAGAAAACACCTGTGATTGTCTAAGTGTCAAGTAATAGGAAGTAGGTTTATGTTAGCTTGAGTCCTATCAAAAGCAAAATACAAAATTGATTATTATTACTATTTTTTTGGGGGGGGGGCAAGAGATTTGTTTAGGGTAAATGACAGTGAGGGAAAATGGAGACGGGCAAGCCTTCAGGCCACAATATAGATCTAGTGAAAGAGAAAGGGAAAGAAAGAGGTTTTGAGGGAAGAACCTTAGAGAGCAGTGCAGTTTTAGCAGAGTTTTGGCAAGGTTGATGAGGAGTCCTCAAGCACAAGTTGCCTATCAGGGAAGTCCTGTGGCCCAGCCCAGGTTGTGCGCACTGCTAAAATGCTATGCTGTGCAGGCTGGGACCACATGGGAGACTCAGGTTTGACTTCCAGCCCAACCTAAAAGGCCTAGTGCTGTGGCACACACCTGTAATCCTAACAACGCAAGGATGCTGAGACAGGAGGATGGAGAGTTTGAGGCTGACCTGGGCAACACAGTGAAAACTTGTCTGAATAAAGGAAAGGTGTGGTAGTGTGTAATTGTAGTCCTGACTGAGAGGCTGAGGCAGCAGGACTGTGAAACGTATTGAAGGAAAAACCAGAAGAAATTCTGTGTTTCTCAGGCATGCCCGGGGAAGTATGGCCTTTGCTCCAATTCAGTGATAAGTTCAGACAGTAACAGCTGAAGCCGTCAGTCAATTATGATCCATGTAGTGGGACATTTGAGAGGAGCATTTTCCAGAGTTATGGCATGAATGCACATGGATTTAATCATTATGGTGAAGTCAATGAATAATTGTTGAAAAGAAAAATGCTTGTAATTTATTTTTATCTATAATTCAAATATTAACTTAGTAACAATTTCATAGACTGTATTCTTTATCATATACGTAAAGCAGTAACAGATCACTTTTATACCTTTTAGAATTTGAGAAGACAGTTGTGATGAAAAGCATTTACCGCAACGCAATTGTCACTAGAAAGAAACGTAAAATTCAGTACTCAGCATAGGTTAGTCATCCATGACTATTAGAATGAGGAAAACTGTTCACATAAACTACAGGGCTCTAGCTAGGACTATTGACTTAAAATATTTTAAAAATGAAATTTTCTTTTCTGGAAAAGAAATGTGTAGCTAACAAATGCTGAGAAGAAAAATAGATCTAGTCAACTATTTGAACTTTACATTGCCCCATAGGGAAGGCAATGATGCCATGAATAATACCAATAATGAGTAATACCAATTTATACTATGAAGAGTCTGGGGCCTTATCTCCCCAACAAAGCCCTGCATACATAGAGATCAGTCCCCCATGGGCTGCAAGTATAGTTAGAGAGGAGGTAAATCCTCCCACTGAGGTAGGATTTTCTGTATGACAACTCTGTTCCACGTTCCCACACATCCACCTGTGAAGTACATCATTCAATGATGATTAATAATTGCTGTGATGATGACCTTTGTCTACATGCCAATTTGCAATTAGCTACTTCAGATGGAAAACTGGAATTTTAGAGCTGAAAGCAACCCTAGATTGCAGTAGTCCTGTGCTGCTCTGTGAATGAATCCCATGATTAAATAAATTTAATAACTGGTTTATATTAGAAATTATCCTATCTGATTTATCATGGTGATTCATATATTAAAAGATGGTAACAAAATTCCATTGACATTTGTTTTATATTCTGAAATATAAATAAAAGGAAAAAATTTTCTTCACATGCAAAGGGTCTCGAAAAAATTCATGGAGAATGCATATTATTAAAAAAAGGAAACTATGCAAGGATTTCAAAATATTTCATACCAAAATAAATTTATACTTCAATTCCATTTTTCAAAATTGTTGAAGTCTCCCCTCGTAGCTATTAATCTAGTGTGTTCGTGAAATGCGCGGTGGAGAACAAGAGTCTTATCTTACCTTTTTGTTTTCATCTGAGAACTCAGGGGTTAAACGACCTTCTAAGGTTACGCAGATGGGAACTGCAAAACTGGCCCGCAAAACTAAGATTGAGGGATCCTGGCTCTGTAGTGACACTGACCACACCTATATAACTCTTTATTCTTACTATTAAAGTTGATATGACCATTTTATTGTCTTATTTCAATAAAAGTAGTTAAACTTAGTGGACCTTTGGAAACTTGAATTAGACCATCCAAAATAGCTATGTCAGAAAGCATCCAAATTATTTCTGAAGTATAATGAAAGGACAAGTGGAAAATAAGATTTATCTTTTTCCTCCCTCCTCAGCTACTGTTTTCAGGATGTGTTTTAGGTTCCTGGGCTGAAGAACAAGCTTCCTTGAGGATCTGCTTCTGAGTAGTAATTTATTAATTGCTTCTGCAATGATTGTGAATTATGTTTCTTTTATTGGATTCCACACAATGGAATGCTATAGTGTGCTGCTTTTGCTTTGATGCTTTTAGAGTTATTATGGAGGCATCCACTGGGCCAAGTGGAAAGCAGATGAAAAAGCAAGCATCTAAATGTGTGCTTTGGGGTGATTTTAGAATTCTTTATCTCCCAAGGGAGACTCAGCAGCTGTACCCCCAAGTTGCCCCCTCTCCTATCTTGAAGGCTGAACTAATTTCCCAGAAGATTAGAAATAGATTGATGTAAGGGTGTGCAGACTGGAGGTCAAACCATAGGCGAACTGGCTATTCCAGTTGTTGATGTTTTTGTTAAAGTTTCCAGTGATATTGATGCCTCATGTTGAGTAAGAGATCCAAGAATGCAGCCAGGTCGCTGGACTGGAACCAACTATACAAATTCTGAAACTCTGCTGGGCTAGAACCAAGAAACACAGGTGGTCTCACGGAGCCGCTTCGGTCTTAGCCCGGCCTTAGAATAGCAGCAAGTACCTGGGTGTGTTTATTATTCTCCAACAAATATTTTTCCATTTATTTCATTTTTTAAAACAACCAAAGATAAAGCTTATTCAGCTGTAAAAATGAATTTATGTCTTGATTCAGTTGACTTTTCTTTTGTATTTTTCCCACTTAAAGGGAAAAGAGAAAGTGCTGGAAAACAGCAATAATTTATACAAGAGCATTAATTAGGGAGTCTTTCAGTGTAATCTGACATTTTTTTAAGGGTAGAGATCTCCTAGCGCACTCATTGTTTCTGGACTTTTCTCCAAAGACCCCCAAATGTTTGTTTCCACAGAGATCTTGACAAACACTGGAGACCCATCAACCGACTGAATTCCCTCAGTCAAATGACTATTCTGTGCCAAGAATCAAAGGTCATCCCAGTGGAGTGCCGGCTTCGTGTTCAGCCGCTACGGAGTGTCTGGAACAGAGTGAGAACAAAAACGATCCTAGTTTGGTGCCCCCTGACTCTTTCGGGAAGAATCCCAATGAAATTGCCACTGGGAATTCAGAAAGCACATTTAGGGACTGGGAAAGGGCCAGGCTAAACAGAAGAGAATGGCGACTTAGAGTCAATAAGATAAAGGAAATAAATGACTCCAAGAAGAGTTTTAAGCCAATATTTACACCGATATTGCCATATTTACAGCTTAAACATTATGCCCTGAACGTGCAGGAAGTTGGTTTTTATGAGTCTCTTAATGAATGTTAAGTCAATAATATCCCAAACAATGGGTCTCAGTGAACTTTCTTGTGAAGGCCGTACAGTGAGTTACTCAAATGAGGACAGAGTCTATTGAATTTAGTAATAGATGGTTTTAGAAACAGCTATTTTCAAATGAGCTGTTTCTAATATAATAGAAAGTCTTTTTCTTTTTAAAAAAATTTTTGCCAGAGGACACATGCACTTGCCAGAGAGAGGGATAGGGAGATGACACCTCCCAGTGGGGTGTGGTCACACCACAATCCCTTCTCCTCCTTCTCTCCACCCTGTTGGAATTTTGAGCAGACATACAATGTGTGCCCAGCATGTAATTCAAGCTGCCCAGGGCTGGGATTTGAACTGCTTGGTTGAACATTTGGGATCTAGTTCTCTTAATTAGACCATGGGGCCCATCTGAAAGCCTTTTAAATGTGTCTATTACTAAAGGGAACATGACATTAGAAGACTTCATCTTTACTAAATGTATCTATAGAGCAGATTTTCACTGTTAACAGAAGCTATGGTCAAAAAATAATGCCACCATTACTATCATCATAAGAGACTTATTCTTTACACAGACAAAGCTAAATAAGGGCTAACTAGCACACCAACATATGTAACTGTGACATCCATGACCACCAGGCAACTGAGCAGTAAATGGATTTTATCAATTGGTTGGTGCCAAGGAGTCATTAAGTGCTTTTTTTTAAGAGAGATTTTTGCTATAGGGCATGTGTGCTCACCAGAGAGACAGGAAGTGAGAAATCACCTTCCAGGGGCAATGGCCACATTGCAATCCCTTTTCCTCCATTCTCTTCTCAGACTTCTGGGTATGCACACATATGTACCTGGCATGAGTTTTAAGTGGCTGGGTCTGGGACTCGAAATTTGATTGACTACATGGGACTCCAGTGACGTAACCATTACACCATCTGCTGCTCCCCATTAACTGCCTTTTTAAAATCAATTTTTTCTTTTTTTTTTTTTTTCTACTTTTTTTTTTATTTTGGAGGTATCAGACCCATGTAAGCTGATTGGCAGGCCCAGAAGAATGATCAATAAAGCAGAAACACTTTGTTATGTAAAACACAAGCACAGTGAAAATACCACTGAACATTTTGATCTTAATGAGATGCTCAGACAAGTGCTTTTGAAACTTTTATTTATTTTTTGGATGCCCCATTGTTTAGTGTCCTCTGGTCGAATTTACAAGTGTAATGGAAAATGACAGCAGTTCCATTCTTCCGTGAAATGTCAGGGAACACATCAAACAAACCTCATTCAGAGACAGTCCCTACTTCTGCACATCATGCCAGGTAACCAGCATGGCAGAGTAGAACTTACAATTTTGAGAGTATTTGTTCTTAGAAATTCTGACTTAGTTAAAAAGAAATTCCTTCCAATTAAAAAACACTAATATAAATAAAACCAATGAAATACTGATATAAAATATACTAATCAATGGCACATATACAAATTAGTAGATAATTATTACATTGACTGATGTTCACATAGAAGAACATCACATCCAATTCTCTACCTATAAAGACTCAAAACTTATCACATAATTTAGAGAGAATCAGTAAAGCGACAAGCTTTTATTTGTTTTTGTTGTGTTTTGTTTTGTGTTTTGTTTTGTTTTTAGTTTTTCTAGACGGCACGTGTACTCACTGGAGAGAAAGAGAAAGAGAGAGAGTAAGAAGGCATCTCTTGGGGGTTGGTCACACCACAATCCCTTCTCCTCTCCAGATTTTGGGCACATGTGCACACATACCCAGTGTGTTTTCCAAGCTGCTGGGCCAGGACTCAAACTGCGTAGTCAGTCTTGTGGGATCCAGCCACCTTCATGCTATGCCACTGCCTGCCCCAAAGGGAAGTTTTTTTCCTTTTTATATATAGTCACTAGCCCTTTCCTAAGGAAAAATAATATTGTTCAGGTAGATGTTACTGTCTAGTTGTAGAGGTAAAAGCATTTGTGATACACCTAGGTTTCAATCCTGGCTGTGGGGAGTGTGAAGCTACGCTGGCCACAGATGTAGAGTTAACTTCTCTGAACCTCAGTTTATGTATTAAAAATCCTGAAACAGCATCTGTCTCACAGAGCTCTGGTAACAATGAGATATTTGTATATATGAAATTATGCAGCATATTGCCTGACAATTTTCATTAATTGAATCTAGACAACTTTTCCTTATCCTTAGAGATTTCTCTTAATAGAAGCCTGTGGTGGGTTTCCAAACATGCCTATTCATGAGAAAATATGTGATAGAAACAATCAATAATGGATGTCCTAGACTGGCAGCAGTGGCACAGTGGGAACACAATGCTCTGTGATGTCAGAGGCACATGGGAAGGCCCCAGGTTTGCATCTGGAAGTCTCCTTACACATGCATGTATGCTCACACCAACAGTCAGGTCAATTGAGATGGAGGGGAGGGGTGCGCTGCAGTGTGAAGACCCTGTTGGGAGTGTTGTCTTTCTTTCTCAGGAAAGAGAAACTGGATTTAAAAAATAATAAACATAATAGACATCCTTGCCTGGGCTTGTAGCCCAGTTATTTAAGGAAATGGATCTCACATGGCTGACTGACTACAGTTCAAATCCTGGCCCTGGTGGCTTGAAAAACAAGCTTGGGAGCCCAGCAGATAATGTATCGATAATGTCGCTGGACTCCCATATGAGAGAACACAGTTGGAGTCCCAGACCCAATAGTTTGAAACTCACACTGCGTGCATGTATCCTTTGTCTTTCTGGCAAGCATACGTGCCCTATAGCAAAAAACCCCGGAGGAGAGTAGAGAAGCAATCACGTAATGGCCGTCCCCTCTGGTAATTTCTCACTTTCCCTCTCACTGTCTCTGTCTCCCTTGCTCTCTGTAGAGTGCACTTGCCCTAAGGTAAAAACCTCTGAAAACAAAAAGAAAGAAAAATAAGCTTGGTGCGTGTGTGTGTGTGTGTGTGTGTGTGTGTGTGTGCATGCGCCCAAATTCCCTACAGGATGGAGAAGTGGAGAAAGGTTTATGATGTAACCATGCGCCATTGGGGGATGCTTTCTCCCTCTCTTTCTCTCTTCTGGTTAACATACCTGCCCTCTGACAATTAAAAACAATAACGAACATCTTAAAACTATTATTAAAATAGTTTTGAATTCACAAATTCTTTTAGTTTCAGCTCCCCTGGGTTCTCAGACCACCCAATGGAAGCTGCTGAACTAGGGAAAGCATTTGAACCTACTGGCCAAGGAAAAGCCCTAATTGAAGTAATAAGATGAGTAATATGCCTATATGGAATATTTTTACCAAAATCTTCAGGCAACAAGTGTTACAGTGGGTAAATGCCAAGTGGTTGCTAGGAAAAGACAAATTAAAATATACATTGATGATTCTCAGGAAGATTAGAAAAGTTGGCAGACAAGAATAGGCATTTTTCTCCCTTAGGCTCTCGCTTATTATTTTTTCTTTCTGTTTTTTTTCTGTCACTTTTTTTTTTTTTTAAAAAATGATACTCATTGAAATCCACCCCATTAATGTCATTAATTTACTGCTACACTTGTGATTTTGACCTGATTTAGAGAAAGCTTTTACTCTCCACAGAGAGGAGAGCTCTGATTTGAACATGAATGAGCTGTGATCTGTAAAGGGGGGTTGCTTGACCTGTGCTGAGTTAGCGGGTTCGGTGGGTGAGAGGAAGGCTCTGAGGGCCGAAGGGGTCTAAAAGGAGCCCAGGCCAGGAGAAGGGGCTGAGATCAGCATAGCAGACTGAAAGGAAACCACGTATAATAATTAGTGTATACTAGACCAGGAATGATGTACACAGGTTAGAAGGCTTCTCTTGGACCAGCAAAAGCGTCCATCACAGCAAAAGCTGTGAGGGCGCAGCAGTAGAACAATGCTCTGCAATGCTGTAAGCCATCTAGAAGATTGTTGGTTCAGTTCCTGAGTCAACCTGTACCCCACAGCCTGAGGTTCTTACTGGCTGAAAAAAACTGGGGGGAAGAGGGGGAAGATAGTGGTGTGAGACCCACAATTATTTCTCTAGAGGGAATAGAATTTCTCTTTCTTGCTTGCTTTCTCTTTCACAGGTGAAATAAATAAATAAATAGGAAAAAAAAATGTCCATCACAGTGTTAAAGGTGATACATATCCAACTTTGTAACATGGAAATCAGGGCTTTATGTGGAAGGCATACAGACCTGGCCAGAGGCTGCATAAAGCATGTTTATGTCAAATTAAACAAGTATTTTGCCGTGGTGGGTATCCTGTGAAAATTTCAAACTCCTAAAAATTTGAGGGAAATATGTTCATTGATATTCTTATTCCAATCATAGGAATTTGGGAAAAAAGGGACTTTAAAAATCTCAATGGGGCCAGCAGATGGCATAATGGCTACATAACTGGACTTCCATGTGGTTGACTGCAGTTCAAGTCCTGAACCCGGTGACTTAAACTCACACCGGGCACGTGTGTGTGCGTGCCCAAGATCCCAAGAGGAGAATGGAGGAGAAGGGATTGTGGTGTGGCCTTTCCCCGGTGGTGGGGTAGTTTCTCGCTTTTGGTCTCTCTGTCTCCCTTTGTCTTTCTGGCAAGCATACGTGCCCTATAGCAAAAAACCTCTTCCCCCCCTCCAAAAAAAAATCTCAACTATTTTAGAACTGGCCCCATAGTACAATGGATAAGTGCTCTGCATAGGGAACCATCTCCCACATAGCCAACCAAGGTTCAAGTCCCAGTCTCAGTTGCTTGAAAAACAGGCCTGGTGCATATGCATGCATTCTCCAAATCCTGATGCAATGGATTAGGCATGAGGGTGCCCTAAAGAAGAATGCTTTCTCCCTCCGCCCCCTCTGGTCAGTGTAAGTACCTTCTGGCAAAAAATAAATAAATAAATAAATAAAAATAATAAAAAATAAAAAACAAAGTAAAACAAAACAGAGTAAAACAAGCTCAATTATTTCAAACTGGTCACAGAATAAAATTCAATGGGAAAAATGGCCTATTATGTCATTCACCTTCATAAATTATATTCAACATTATAGTTTCTTAATTTTTGAAGTATAATTTATACTCAATATGTTAAATCCAAATTATGTCTTTTAAAAAGATATATACTGATATTCAGAATATCACTCTATAAAGAGAGAAAATGGACACCCAATAAAAAATAAAAATAAAAATAAAAAGTACATGAAGATCTGTTTACGTAACCCATTTTCATTTAAAAGTATAACCATAATATTGCTTGATAGGGATTTAGTATTCCAGTGACCTATAAAGGGTTTTCTCCTTGTAAGTACTGAAGAGTTATTAAAATCCTTTGCTTTATGTTGAGATTTTTTTCTTTTATATACAGATAATAGATTCCTATAGCTACTGACTAAGACTGACGATTGAAGATTTTCTGCTGAGACTTCACCTTCCAGATCCCAATCTAGAAAGTGGAGAGGCAGAAACTCAGATTTTCTGAGACGCTACTGACCTTGAGCTGTGAAACACTTTTAAGAATAAGACTGATTGGGAACCAGCAGTTAGCGTAATGGCTATGTCGCTGGACTCCCATGTAGTCGACCACGGTTTGTGTTCCGGACCCGGTGACTTAAAACTCACGCCGGGCGCATGTGCGTGCATGCCCAAGATCCCAAGAGGAGAATGGAGGAGAAGGGATTGCGGCGTGGCCATCCCCCCTGGGGGGTGATTTCTCGCTTTCTGTCTCTCTCTCTCTCTGTCTGGCGAGCACACGCACCCTATAGCAAAAACCTATCCAAAAAAAAAGAGAATAAGACTGATTATTAAAGATTTTCTGCTGACTTCATCCCCCAGACTGCAATCTAGGAAGCGGTAGGGCCTCTGTATCCTTCTCTCTGTTTCTCTTTATCTCCCTCTTTCTTTAAAATTCTTTTTAATGTTTCTAATTTTTTATTTTGTTTTATTTTTTAAGGTAAAGTATTTTCTTAGTGCTCAGCCCCTCATTTATGTTGCTAAGTATTGCCTTTCCCCCTCCCATTTGGGAGAGGCAGAAACTCAGATCTTCTGAGATGCTTATTGATCTTGAGCTGTAAAAACTGCTGTGTGGGTTTCATGTTTTTGCTTTCTTTTTAAAACATTTTTATAGTCTATTTATTTATTTATTTCTATTCTCTGTTTTCTTTTCCATTTTCTTTTACCTTCATCACTTTGCTGCTCAGCCTCCACGCACTGAGTGTCTAGAAAGGTTTAAGAGAACTATAGCCAAATATCTGAACTAGTAGGATCATAATACTCCTCAATTTCCACTGAATCTGATGCACAAAGGGAGAAAAACAGAATGGTGGAGAGATTGCAGATCACCTCCTCCTGCATGTCTCTGAATGCTCAGATTGAACTTCAAGAAATTAGGAAGAAATGTATGACCAATTGGATGACCAGAAATCACTGCAGGGGCACAAGACATATGAGAAAACAAGAAAATATCTCTTTTCTGAGGGTAAAGAATAACTTCTCTTTATCCACAGACAGTACAATGGAACTTGTGGAAATGTCTGATAAAAAATTTAGAATATTCACAGTGACAAAGCTAACAGAGATGCAAATAAGAGAAACAATGAACTCCAGAAGATGCAGGAGGAAAGAACTGACAAGTTCCAGGAGGTGAGGAAGTTCTTGCATGATCT
>NW_006159432.1:675675-687514 GCF_000334495.1 Tupaia belangeri chinensis
TTCTCCTCTCGGGATCTTGGGCACGCACGCACATGCGCCTGGCGTGAGTTTTAAGCCACTGGGTCCGCGACATGAACCGCAGTTGACTACGTGGGAGTCCAGCGACATAGCCATTACGCTAACTGCTGGTCCACATGATCTGAAAGAAGAGATGCACATCATAAAAAAGAATCAAATGGAATTGTTAGAGATGAAGACTGTAATACAGGAAATCAAAAACTCCCTTGAAAGTATTAAAAGCAGATTAGAGCATACAGAAAACTGAATCTCAGATATAGAAGACAGAACCTCTGACCTAGAAAAATTTACCAAAAAGACTGAGAAAATAACCCCCCCAAATGAGAATAATATACAAGAAAAACTAGATACCATTAAACCTCCAATTATCAGAATAATTAATGTCTCAGAAGGTGAAGAGACTAGTAAGGGCATTGATAATCTATTCCATGAAATCCTGGAAGAAAACTTTCTATACCTAGAGAGATATTCAAATATCCAGACCCAAGAAATACAAAGGACCCCAAATAGAATCAACCCAAGAAGATCTTCTCCAAGACAAAGATAGCCAGATTGACCAAAACCACAAAGACAAGATACTAAGATTGGCAAGAGTGAAACATCAAGTTATCTACAAAGGATATTCCATCAGGCTAACCTCAGACTTTTCATTAGAAACAATGCGAGCAAGGAAAGAAAAGGAAAATATATTCAAAGTGTCAAGGAAAAAACAATTTCAACAATACTGTAGTCAGTAAGATTATTCTTCATATGGGAAGAAAGACAGGAACATTCTCAGATAAACAAAATCTGAAAGAATTTACCAACACCAAATCAGGTCTCCAAGAAGTTCTGAACAGAGTGCTATATCAGGAAAACTAAATACATACACAAATAAGAGTTCAAAAACAACCAAGAAAATGGCCAATTTAATGGTAGGGACAAGTCCAGAGCTGAATGTTATCTTCCAGAATTTAAAGAGAAAGGTCAGACCACAACAGAAGAGAGATTAATTACATGATACTAACTAGTGAAATAGAATTTTATTACTTTTGACTAAAATATTACTGATTTTCTTCTATGCTGTGTTTTCCAAATTTAAGAATTTATATCTTATGTTGAGATGTCAATAGGTTCATGTACCTACTACTTGAACAGAATACTAACCGTTTCATGGCTTTAAGTCGTAAGCAAATTACTTATAACATTTTTTTAACTTTGGTTTATTAAAGCTATAACTGCTTTTCTTGAAATTAAAAAATATACATATATTAAAAAAATAATAACACCAATTTAAGGACTACAGTAAGCTATACAGCCTCAACTAGGTGCTACTTTATAGTATGTTCATTCTACTCATGGAGTTTCATGCCTAAAATCAGACATATGTTCACAGATGTGAACTTTTGATTGAAAGTATTTAGATTAAGATGTCTTGTGGATCAACAAAACTTAGGGGAAAAAAAGGAATGGAAAGCAATTGTAGATACCAGGAACAATGTAAGAGGGAGGTGAGAAATGGCAGAGGGTGAGAAATAGGGAATAAAATAATGAAACAAGAAGTGGAAAATTATTTGTTGATCATAACATGTATGATTAAGGCACTATACAGTGTATTCTGGATGGGCAATCGTGTTTTGTATGCTGTGATGATGTTCAATGGATAAAATAATAATAAAAAAAGATTCTTATAGCTACTCTGGAAGGGCCTCAATTTCACATCATAGTTCGATGGCTGATAAATACGTTAGGTCAAAATGATCAAAGAACACCAACTCCATAAAAAGTAGGGATGTGAATAAGGGAGAAGGGTTTGAGTTTAAGCTTAATAATCGAGTTCAGAAAGTTGCCATCATAGAAGGGTTCGAATATTCTTTCAACAGTGATAGCATTTGGTTTCCTAAATGTAGGTACCTATTGACTAATGTGTACAATGCAAGCTTTGCTGTGCTCTGTTAGGTAGTGTTTTGGATCTCGTTTTGACAGGCAGTAATGTAGGTGGTACGCAATGTACCTGCAGGTAAAGTGTTCCTGGCTTTCGGAGTCTCCTTTTGGGCAGCATTTTTGCTGGTATAGCTATGATATTTTCTTTCTCCCTGTCTGTCCAAGCCTTCTCAGTTTAATGACAGTCTTATGTTTTATTTGTTTCCTCTGATCCAACATGTTTATGTGAGGGCAGTTCTAGAATCCATAAAAGTAAGTTGCAGGCTGGTAATTATTGACCATGGTTTTACATAGCACCTCATGTGGTTAAGAAGATAAATGCATAATCACCCAGTAATATGAAAAACTCTGACTGAAGGACCAAAGGACTTTGTCATTTCACCCCACCCTCTGTGACTCAGTGAAATGGATTGAATTATAAACCAGAAACCAGCACTTCAATTTGATGAAACTCACCCTAAAGAGGAAAGTGTCACTACATGTTGGCAGTTTATAAAATGTGATGATCTGCCTAATCCATTGGAACCGACATGTCCTTAATAACAGCAACATTCCTTGTAAATTAAATAGCTATTATTTTTAAAAAACCTGTCAGGATATGCTTATGCAGAGATGCACATGTGATCGTTGGCATTTCCATTGTGTCTAAAATACAGAAAAACATAATTCACTTGGGAATTTGTAAAATAATGCCAGCATTGCAGTGTTTAAAAGGATGGATCAAAACTGAGCCAGAACACTGGGTGACTTTTCGCGTCTGAAAGAGCTGAGTCTTTGGATTTTGGTATATGTCACAAGGCCACTGGGCATGAGACTACTAAAAAAATCATTCAGCAAACATTTGTTGAGTACCTGTTCTGTTCGAGGCACTGTATTAGGATGCAGAAGAGAGACAATTTTACCCCATCTATTTACATTTCTCTGCTGCTTGTTTAACCCTTTCTAGCCAGCCACAAAATACTCTGATTTTCTTCTTTTCTCTCTTGTAACAGGTTCCTTGCTCCCTGGAAGATGATCTCGTCTGGGCCTGTGCCTTCATGGCTGTCCGTGCAAAAGAAACTTCTCCCACAGAGAAATGAGTGAGGAGTACGTTATGTTGGTGGTTTAGCTCTAAAGGAATATACTTCCAGCATGGTCCTGAGTTAACCTTTAATCTCATTTCATTTCATTATTTCATTTCTTCCTCTAATTTCCATGGACCTTAGGAGAACTACTCTAGATTTTTGTTAAAGTATATTAACAATTCTTTTTCTAGGTCATTTAATGATCTGATGATTATAATGGGTAGGGATCGTAACATGAAGTCACCTAAGACAGAGTTAAATTGATACAGTGGAGAAGTTTCCTGGCACATCTTACAGATAAACCACTGTGAGAGTCATTTTAAGTCAGGTTTTATCTTAGACACATCTACTTATAACCTTGGTAATGATGTGTCTGAAGCATACAGGATGTGGCAAACTGGGAAGCTGGGGGTGTAATCAGGGGGCTTATTATCAGCAGATCTCATTTAAATGGAACTTAGCAAGGCACTACTGAAAATTACAAATATTAATCTTGAAATACCAGATGGTAGTTGTTTTGTCCATAATATTTGATATGAGAACAGCTAATGAACAGTATAAATTAGAGCAATTTTATATATAAAGCATGCGCTACATAAGGTCCAGGTAGTTATATTAAGCGAACATCCTACTTGCAGTGAGATCACTGGAGCATGTACCCTAAGGTTAGGTACTTTTTTCCAGAGGGGTGCCGCTTTTCTATCTTCACATGACTGCTGTATGGGGACTCTGACACTAGCACTCTTGCCTTTCCAAGGCAGATTTCTCACACTTCTGTCAGACCAAAGGAAAAGGTGACCAGCCCTGACAGAGCCAAAATGTAGCTGTCTTACTGACAGTGGGAGAGCTAACTTTACCTAGAGTTGATGTCCTTTCTCCAAGCAAGTTAGTTACTCTCCAACTTTTCCAAGTTACTAGGCAATTCTGGGGGTTGAAGAGCATTGTTCCTCCACCCACCTCCCTTTCCTGGAGAATTGTCAAGATCCAGGATTTCTCCAGAGCTAGAATAATTACAGAGCAGAGGCCAGCCTTATGGAGAAATTGCAGAGTAAATTTCCCCTGAAGGTCATGTCTCAGAGCCTCTTCAAGGCATCCTGCCACCTGAATTAGGGCTGTAGTTCGAAAGTTTGGTCCAAGAGGACTGCTGGAATAAAGTGCCCAGACTTACAGTTGCTCTCTGCACAGTGTGAATATGTTAGCTTGTAAGAGATCCTAGGTTTCCAGTGTTTACTTCACACATCACTGCCATGGAATTAAGTTGGGTCACATTAACTTGTGGAATGTTCCATATCTTAAGGAAATCCTCTTTTGTATGGGTGTGTGACATGAAAGTGTAACAGTGCACGAATTACCATAGTGCTCCACTCTTTATTACCTAGCTCAAACACACACACACACACACACACACACACACACACACACACAATCAGTAGCTTTAAAATTAAATGAGAGAAGCTATCAGGAACTAGATAACAAGACTTACATAATAAAGATCTTATTTTGGAGAGAAAGAGACCAGGCAAAGGAATTCTAAAATTCTGTTTCTATGACTGCACTCCATTTATAAGCTGAAGGCATAAATTGTTGACATTGCTCATAGTGCACCAAGGGAAAATTGTGAAAAGGAAGCATCTATTCACTCATTACCCAAATGTAAATTATATGTGCTCTTGAAGTATGCCCTTTATTTAATTTTAATGCATTTTAAATTTTAATATGGATTACTCTACATGAATCACCCTCTTTGTTTTCAATGCTATTAGCGCACAAAATTTGAGGAAGGGATTCTATTTTCTGGTAATTCAAAGTATTTTATGAGGTGTAGCACATAATATTGTGTTTTCTGCAGGGGAGGGACTCAATATTTGTTGAAATTATTTCAATGTGGTACACTAGTTGTGATCTACCATGAGTAGGTAATGACTTCCTATATTTCCAGTTTAAAAAGATTCTTCTATTGCTCTTCACATTTTTTTAAAGTCTGTGGTTCTCAATAAAACTAAGTCATAATTTAAAAATTAAAACAGATTGGCATCTTTCTAAGTCTTATGCAATGAAAGAAATTGAAAGTCATTTTTAAAGCTATTCTTCTTCTATAAAGACACTCTGAGTTCTGAATTATTTCTATGTGAAAAAATCCACTCTATAAGGTCTACATTTTTTCTATGTGTATAAATCCAGTGTATTTGATGCATGGACTATTTAAGTTAGTAGAATAGATACAATAGGAGACAAACATTATATTCTAAAACCAAACAGAAAAAAAAATGTTTGGGTCATAAGTATATTTTGATATACTTTTGAATTGGGGAAGAAGAAAAGACAAAAATACAAATGACTATGATGTAAGTTGGAAAGTGAAAAATACCAGACAAGAGACCCCTAAATTTGGGCTAAGTCAGAAGGCAAACTGGAGCTGGAAGGAATACATCATGAAGAGCAAGAATATAGCCTGAACAGGATAAGAGCCGCAGGATGTTTTATAGCCATTGGGATAACACAGAGTCATTGCATTTGACTAGAGAAGAATACACAAAAGGGAGAAGTTGAAGATCAGGCTACAGAATAGGTTGGATCCAGATTGTTAAAGTCCTTGAATACTGTACATAGGCAGTGGCATCCTGCTAAATATTGAATAACCAGGTATCAGGGAAGGAGACAAGGCTTATCTGTGAACAACTATGTATGACGAAAGAGGTATTTTTTTGGTCTACTCTCACATTGAAAAGAATATTCAAAGTTATTAAAACTGAAAAGTCCCCAGCTGAGGCTGGGGGGGTGGGGGGTGAATGGCAGTGTGAAGACCCTGTTAGTAGTGCTCCCTAACTCTGTCATGGAAGAAATAAAAATAAATTAATAAAAACTTTAAACCAGCAGATGGACTAGTGGCTAAGGCTCTGGATTCCCATATGACCTGTACAGGTCACCCAGTAATAACTGAATTTCAGAGAACCAATAGATAATTACTTAGTATGAGTATGTCCCACACAGTATTTGGGACTTGTTTCTAAGTGTTCCCATGCAACATTTGGTACTTATATTGAAACTGGGTGTCCTGCATGTTTATTAGCTAAGTCCGGCAACCCTATCCATGAAACATTTAGCCACGCACTCAGGCAACACACTATCTATCTATACACAAAGAAAAGAAACTGTTCTGACCCAAAACTTATTATATAATTTGCAGAACCCAGGGTGCAGTAAAAATATGGGATCTCCTCATTCAAACATTATTACAAATTTTAAGATGGCTACAGAAACATTAAGTCAAGCATGAGAAATTGGTAAAAATCAAAAGCTAAGAGAAAATTCTAAAAATGGCAAGAGAGAAATGCCAAGTTACTTACAACGGCTACCCAATTAGACTAACATTGGAAAGCTCAACTGAAATGGTGCAGGCAAGGAAATAATGGGGATACATATTTAAAACTCTGAAAGAAAAGTAATTTTATCCAAGAGTCCTATACCTGGAAAGATTATTTTTCAAATAGGAAGGAGAAATAAAATCATTCCCAGATAAATGAATGCTGAAAAAAATTCACCAAAATGAAACCAGCTCTTCAAGATTTTTTTTTTTTTTGAGAGGTTTGTTTGCTATAGGGTGCATATGCTCACCAGAAAGAGAGGAAGCATGAAATCACTCCCTGAGGGGGGATGACCACACTGCAATCCCTTCTCCATTCTCTTCTCAGGATCTTAGGCACACACGCACATGCGCCCAGCATGAGTTTAAGCCACCCCGGGTCCGGGATTCGACCCACAGTCGACTACATGGAAGTCCAGAGACATAACCATTAGGCCATCTGCTGGTCCCTTCAAGAAATTCTTGAGGGACTACTACACCAACTACACCAGGAAAGTTAAAGAATAATAAAGAGAAGTAAGAGAACACAAAACTACTAGGAAAAAAGTCCATGCATATTGATAATAATATTGACCTTTGGGACTAAATGTCGATTCAACAATTTTATACACAAGAATGTTTAAATACAAATCCACCAATTATATGATAGACAGTTGTCTCCCTAGTTTTCAGTTTAGGTATTTATTATAAGTATTACTCATTGTATAGAACTAAGTGATAGAGAAAAAGTCTAAAATGTTTACAGCTAATTCTTTCTTTGGGATGAAATTAAAAAAAAGAAAAGAAAGAAAACAGCTAAAAATCAAGAGCTTTGTAAAGCCTATAAGCCACCAAATCACTGGGTTTAATAAGCCTTCACTTTTAAACATCTTTTTCTAATTTTTTCATCTTTGCTTTTTTGAGGAATTATTTCTTTATGCATAGTACAGTAGTATGGTCTCACATTGCATGAGTAAAAATGTTCTTTTTTATTTCTTCCTAATGAGCTATTGTTATAAACAATTTTTCCTATTTCTAACTGAACCAATGGTTGATATACACAGATTTTTTTTTAGATTATAAACTCTTATCTCCCACAGTTCTCTACATGGAAATTACAAATTCTTCTTGCATTGGCGATGTTAAGATTATCTTGGTTAATTTATGAGATTATTTGTTACCTGATTTTTGTTCAATACATTTGTTTTTAGACTGTACCTCACAGTAAAGCATGTCATAGACAACTCGGTATATACTTTCAGAATAACCATTGGAATGAGTTTCAAATGCTCACAACATAATGTTAAATGTTGAAGGTGGTGAATGTGTTTATATCCTCATTTTGTTTATTACACACAGTATAAGTGCTTTTAAAGGCCATTCTGTAACCTACAAAGATGTGTAATAATTATATGGAAATAAAAAATTACAATAAATATTTAAAGAGAAAAAAATAAATCAAGCATTGGGGCACTGGCCAATTGCATAGATCTCATGCCCAGAGATCTGACCCTGTTCTGACCACTGGGTATGCCACGTTTTGCTGTAGTAAAATTTAGAAATAGTTCCCTTTTGATGTACAAAATTAATGGGCCAGTAAAAATATGGGATCTCCTCATTCAAACATTATTACAAATTTTAAGATGGCTACAGAAACATTAAGTCAAGCATGAGAAATTGGTAAAAATCAAAAGCTAAGAGAAAATTCTAAAAATGGCAAGAGAGAAATGCCAAGTTACTTACAACGGCTACCCAATTAGACTAACATTGGAAAGCTCAACTGAAATGGTGCAGGCAAGGAAATAATGGGGATACATATTTAAAACTCTGAAAGAAAAGTAATTTTATCCAAGAGTCCTATACCTGGAAAGATTATTTTTCAAATAGGAAGGAGAAATAAAATCATTCCCAGATAAATGAATGCTGAAAAAAATTCACCAAAATGAAACCAGCTCTTCAAGATTTTTTTTTTTTTTGAGAGGTTTGTTTGCTATAGGGTGCATATGCTCACCAGAAAGAGAGGAAGCATGAAATCACTCCCTGAGGGGGGATGACCACACTGCAATCCCTTCTCCATTCTCTTCTCAGGATCTTAGGCACACACGCACATGCGCCCAGCATGAGTTTAAGCCACCCCGGGTCCGGGATTCGACCCACAGTCGACTACATGGAAGTCCAGAGACATAACCATTAGGCCATCTGCTGGTCCCTTCAAGAAATTCTTGAGGGACTACTACACCAACTACACCAGGAAAGTTAAAGAATAATAAAGAGAAGTAAGAGAACACAAAACTACTAGGAAAAAAGTCCATGCATATTGATAATAATATTGACCTTTGGGACTAAATGTCGATTCAACAATTTTATACACAAGAATGTTTAAATACAAATCCACCAATTATATGATAGACAGTTGTCTCCCTAGTTTTCAGTTTAGGTATTTATTATAAGTATTACTCATTGTATAGAACTAAGTGATAGAGAAAAAGTCTAAAATGTTTACAGCTAATTCTTTCTTTGGGATGAAATTAAAAAAAAGAAAAGAAAGAAAACAGCTAAAAATCAAGAGCTTTGTAAAGCCTATAAGCCACCAAATCACTGGGTTTAATAAGCCTTCACTTTTAAACATCTTTTTCTAATTTTTTCATCTTTGCTTTTTTGAGGAATTATTTCTTTATGCATAGTACAGTAGTATGGTCTCACATTGCATGAGTAAAAATGTTCTTTTTTATTTCTTCCTAATGAGCTATTGTTATAAACAATTTTTCCTATTTCTAACTGAACCAATGGTTGATATACACAGATTTTTTTTTAGATTATAAACTCTTATCTCCCACAGTTCTCTACATGGAAATTACAAATTCTTCTTGCATTGGCGATGTTAAGATTATCTTGGTTAATTTATGAGATTATTTGTTACCTGATTTTTGTTCAATACATTTGTTTTTAGACTGTACCTCACAGTAAAGCATGTCATAGACAACTCGGTATATACTTTCAGAATAACCATTGGAATGAGTTTCAAATGCTCACAACATAATGTTAAATGTTGAAGGTGGTGAATGTGTTTATATCCTCATTTTGTTTATTACACACAGTATAAGTGCTTTTAAAGGCCATTCTGTAACCTACAAAGATGTGTAATAATTATATGGAAATAAAAAATTACAATAAATATTTAAAGAGAAAAAAATAAATCAAGCATTGGGGCACTGGCCAATTGCATAGATCTCATGCCCAGAGATCTGACCCTGTTCTGACCACTGGGTATGCCACGTTTTGCTGTAGTAAAATTTAGAAATAGTTCCCTTTTGATGTACAAAATTAATGGGCAGAAACTGTGTGGTTTAAACTTGAGATTTTGATGAAATTTTCTGAGTGACAACTAATTTAGGGTGGATCTTGATTTTAAGGCATAGGAAGGAAGAAATCATATCTGATTTATGCACTCAATATTTTGTATCATGCCTGATACATAGAAATCACTTAATAAATATGTTGAACAACTGTCTTCTGGGTCCACATATAGAATGCATTTATCCTGAAGTAGCATTAAAATTAAATTAAAGACACACCTCAAAAGCAATTATTTCTATTTGAGGACCAAGAAATCAAAGGTGCCTCAATATTTTACATACTATGCTGCATTCAGGTTTGGACAGCCTGTAGCATGTATGTATCAATATTTTACATACTATGCTGCATTCAGGTTTGTACAACCTGTAGCATGTATGTATGTATGTGCCTTGTGTTATGTAATTTGTCTTCCTGACTCTTCTAGTTGGTGGATATATGATCTCATTTGCAGTAAATACTTTCATCTTGATGCTCTGAGCATGCATACTAATAATAGGTCCTGACTTTTCCACAGGTCCCCTTCTATTTTCTAGGAGGCTTATTTGGGAGTCAGGTGTTCCCTAGACCACCTTGTTGGAGTTAGTCAAGTCCACTGGCCCTTGGAGTTCCAGGAAGGAAACACAGCATGGGAGCTCCAGTGCTGCAAGCTGTGGCTATCCCTCCAAAACCTCCCCATGGTCATGCTGTTGCTTTTGACCACAGTGCCCCATTCTCCTCTGGACTCAAGCCTCTCACATTGTCTGCATCCAAGTGTTTAATGACAGAGTCCCACAGCAGAGCCTGGGGTCCCAGTAGCATAATCCTCTCATTGATTCTTTGAAGAGCTCTCAGGGACTCCAGAGGGGCACTGGGTCAGTGGTGACCACACACAGTTCTGGGACCCTGTGACATTAGGTATGGAAGTCAGAGGATATTCTCTGTTAGCCTCTTGAGTCCCATTTTTTGTCCTCCCTGGGGAGAAAGGGACATTGATTCACACATGGCAGTCTAAACCTGAACCCAAAATGGTCAGAGTTAAGATATTTCTAGGATATCTTGAGCCCCAGGCAAACGATAGATATATGAGATTTCTTCTTCTGTGACCCTGAACAATATGTGACGATTACTCAGATCTGTCTGCCCAGTATGCATGAGGGCTGTCTAGATATGGTGGTGTTCATTTTTCTAATGTTGCAGGGACAGTGCGAGGAGTCTTCAGCTGGCATATAGCTAGGACAAGTTAGTTTCTTTGTTAAATGCTCAACTTCTTAAGAGTTTCTTTCTGGGTACTCTGCTAACTGACCCTTAATTGTATCTCATAATTTTTTCTTACTTTTTTTTTTTTTTTACCAAGTAACTTTTCCATTTAAAACTATTTCACATGAAAAGATACCAGGTCAGGCAAGAAACCAGTTGTAGATATTTTGCCATCTGAAAAATTATTTAGAAACTTCAAAACCTATAAACTTATTCCAGCAGGTTATTTCTTATTTATTTAACTAATTAAAAATTTCATCATTAACATTTTATGGCTAATCAACATTGTGAGATGGTACCCAAGTGACCTTTCCTAGTATAAATACATGATGTTTTTAAGTTTGATATTGTATAATTTTAGATTTTCCTGAGTCTATATGTTAATGCCATATTTATGTATGTATATGTATTAGGTCTGCTTTTTTCTAAATGTAGACTAAATTAAGTTTATTGAGAAACCCTCAACAGCATCCTCTCCCTGCAATCCTTCTCCTAGCTCTGCAGCTGGCCAGGTTACATGGATGCTTCTAGTAAGTTCAGGTAGACCCAGGACACAAACCAGATCTTTTCCTCATGGCTCCAGCATCATGAAGAGCACCTCTACTGCTTGTGCCACTGTGCCTGGGCAAAAATAAACTAAATTGAGTGATTGAAACAATAAGTCAATAATTGCTAATCCAATGTCAATGCTAGGCAGTAGTTTTCATGGTCCTCTAACGTGTATGTTTTCTAGAGAGAGAACTATCTAAGAAATGACCTAGAGCTTAGACGCTTGTTTCTAACTAGCTGCACCTTGAGACATGATGCATATTACATCATCCTGATTACTTTTCAAGAGTGCATCATGAATCTCAGATGAACTATGTACAATTAAGATCATACATTTTTCTTAGCAGGA
>NW_006159432.1:687614-695417 GCF_000334495.1 Tupaia belangeri chinensis
CAGGAATGCTTCTGTTATTTTGTAAAGGAAAAAAAAAGTTTTGACACCCTCAAGTTTGAGGCAGCAGGATATGATGGAAATAACACTGATTTGGGAGTTTGATAATCCTGAGAAATAATCTCTAACAGCTACTAAGTGTGCAAATTCAGGTATATTATGTATCTCTCCAAATCTCTGTTTACTGTTTCGTAAACTCAAATGTTGTAAGAATTAAAGGAGCTCATGCAGAAGCCATAGATCTAGAAACAAGAATATAAGCAGTTCACTCAAATTTTCCTCAAATTTGTTTAAGAATGTTTCTTTCCTATAAGTGTTACTCCACCCTTGCTCATTGGTTGCCAATTTTTCCTTTCTGGGCCAGCACATAAATTTTGTGAGGCCAGCTCAAGAATAGAAATGGAAACCCACACACTGTATGTCTGGATATTTACAAGTTATAAAGAAAGCTAACACACTGCTAAATTAAACATGTGTTGTTTTCTGACTTGACAAATTAACATTTACAATGGCCTGAAAGACCAGTATTAAATTAGAATTCTCAGATTGTGCAAGATGTGAGGAATGAGGAGTGCTGGTTCCACACTCCAGACTTTGGTCAATCAGTTTTCTTTCCAAGTCTGCTTCCGTCCACACCATGACAATTCTCAAGTATGTCTCTGTGGATACCCAGGCTCACCCTTCCTAGATTTGTCCAGACTTCCAACAGTCAATTTATAGACACAAGCTGACCTTACCAATGTCAACACTGGAGGGTGGGCATACTCTATCCTCAGGGGAACGGGCCAGGTAAGAGGCTACAAAGGCCATAGGTCAGGTTAAGGACCAGGAAGACAGCCAATACTGAGATCCCAGCTACCCAGAGCATGGTATAGATATGAGGGTGAGAGTGGGCCAGGTGCCTAGTGGATATGTCCTCCTGGTGCCATAAACTTTTCACTCTATGAGAAAGGGAACACCGAGAGGAAGGCCTAGATCAGGTCTTCAAAGCACAGAAGCTGAGGCTGGGTCTGATTTTTCCAGAGCTAAAGGCAATACATTCTAGAATTTAATCTAAACACTTGGATATCATGTTTTCCCAAAACTCAGCTCCAAAGATTTTGTTAGTGTTTAATGTGATAATGCATGTTGGGACTCCCCAAGACTTCTGACAGTGGACCTGTGTGTGCATGTGCATGTGCGTGTGTACCTGCACTTGCATGCGGTCAGGACAAGGTTTGAAGAAAGTGTTTCAAACTTCTAACATTAATTACTTTTTATTCCTCTTACTCTGTCTCTTAAACATAGGGGGTTCTATAGTCATCTGCTTTTATTCTTATTTCCTATTCTTGCTACATAATTTCATTCATATCCAAAGCGTAGTCAGTATCTTCATTCTGATAATTCCAAACTCTCCATGTCACACCTCTCTCCCATGCTCCATTATTATTGGATAGACAAATGACCCAGGAATCTCCACATGTTGAAACCTCAACTCAGCATCTCCCTGAAGTCCTTTCTACCCTTAGCTGTTCCTCTGGTGGGTTCTTTCCCTCAGTTAATGCTTCATCATCCAACCAAATTTCAACAGTTAGCGTGGCCATAATCCCAGATTCATCTTTGATTCTTTTTCTGACCTCACCTCCCTTTCAATTTAGCACCAAATTTTGTTGATTCTCTCTGGTATTCCTCTAGTCTCTCAGATCTATCCTTTTTCAGGGCTTTTATCATTTTTTTTTGAACCTAGAGTCCTGCAATTTTCCCCTTACCCAATACTTCTTTTGCATTGCAATAGGAGTTTATAAATGCTAGGAAGTTATTGAAAACTGAGGAAGTTATCAGTATATTGATATAAAAAAATTCCAGGGTATATTTTTAAACAAATTTTTTACATTCAATCACTGTGTATGTATATTTTTTAAAAGCAAGGTGTAGAACCAGGAATGGAATATATTATATTTTATATAAGTAAAAAAGAAAATAAGAGATTGTTATATTTATTAATATTTTAAAACAACTAATAAAAGTGACTATCTGTTTGGTAGCAGCATTTGGGTTGCATAGTTTGGGGTAGGGGTGGATATTATATAATTCATTGTGTATCTTTTTTATTGTTTTAATTTTTAAAAAATATACTAAATTCAAAAATTATCCAAAAATTAAAAGTATTTAAAACTACTATATGATGTTTCATAGTAGTATATAGCAATTACACATTATAGTATCTAATAAAAGATAAAAGAAAAAAATTGCACATTTAATCATGCCACTGCTTTGTTCAGAATATTTCTTTAGTTCACCATTACCTGCAGTACTAAGGGAAGACCATTTAGAATGAGAGAAATCCTCCTGAGCCATCCCACAGCCTACTTTTTCAAAGAGCAAGATCACAAATAGCCAACCACAGTCCAAATCCCAGCCCTGGTGGTATGAGAAACACACCACGTACATGTGTCCCCAAACCCAATAGAATGGAGAAATGGAGGAGAAGGGTCTGAAGTGTGACCATGTCCCACTGGGGGAAGATGGGGGGGTCACTTACTCTCTCTCTCTGGTGAGCACAAGTATGGCTTTCGGCAATTAAAAAATAAAATTTGTCATAGAATGATAAAAATCCTTTTGGGATATGGACCTTTTCAACTTCAGCACATCTCCTCATACCCTAATGTGTTTCATACTATGGCTATATTGAATGATAACAAAATAATCATCCATATTTTATCATATATCAGGGTCTTTTATGCCCACGTATTTTCACTGTTTGAAATTCCCATCCCAACAACTTGTTCTATTGTTCACCCCAACTCAGTCTTTAGGACTTGACTCAAAATGTCTTTCCCCTAAGTTGAATGAAGTCATATTTTCTCTTGGTTTATCATTTTATCCTTTTTTTCATATCGCACTCACCTCTCTGCCACAATCACTGATTGGTTCCTTATGTGATTCCTTATGTACACTATTTATTTATTAACGGTGAACAGTATCTTGTATTCCCCTGTATCTGAAGCGTACAGCATGGGTCATGGCACAAAGTTGGCTAAAGGAATGTACATATGGAAAATGAACGAAAATAACTGAATTAGTGAGTGAGTAAATGAATGGGGAAAGACACTTGCAATGCATTCATCTCCCCTGTAGGACCTGTCATGGACTCAGACCAAGCATGAAAGAGATTGTTTCACACGTGACTATTCAGTATACCTGAGCATGGAGTCTTGCTAATCTAAGTGAAGCTTTTATCCGTAATCCATGTCGTAGCCAGTTCCTCATACCTAAATCAGAATTAGCCTTTGAAAATTAGTTCCAAGTGTTTTCTGTCCTGACTTGAATAGTTGAGCTTTCTGTTTTCATTCACTTTAGCTTTCTGAGAAGAAGTCAATAACCTTAATGATTTTTCCAAATTTTCTCTGGTGCTATTTAAATTATAAAACTACCACCTCAATGTTAAGGTTCAGCTCTGGAATAAGAAGACAAGAGAAAGAAAAAAGAAACATGTGGATTTTTTTCTTCAGAAACAATGCTCATGGATAACGACCAAACACAGTATTTCCTTCTCTATCTAAAGCTGCCAAAGAGGAGAGCAGTTCATCATTTTGGGAACTGAGGTTTAAATTATTCCATAATTCACAGAACAAGTATCCATATAAAATTTTCTTTAAGATTTTTGGAATGTGCTTTAATCACATTTGGAATGCACTTCCTTGGGAAGATATGATGCCTCCAAATAATGCCAAAAAATGAATTTTGATGATCAAAATCCAGAGAAAAAGAGAGCAAATAGCAAACCTTGCAGACTAGGTTCTGAGTTACCTTGGTTTCAGCAAGAGTGGGCAGGTTCATATGGAACTCTGAGCAGATTCCCACCCATTACTCTACTTCTTAGGCAGCGGGTTCCTGATATGGGGCTGCTTTTTTTTTTAAACTTAAATTTATTTATTTACATTCATCTACTATACATCATTATAGCATATGAAATGAGATTTTCTATCCAGAATACACTGTATTTTGGCTCAAACACATCAACATATGTGAAAGGCCTTGTGAGGATGGTTATTGCCCCCTTGATGGAGTAGCTCTGGGAACAAAATCTCAGGTCCACTTACTTACTTTTCCAAGGATCTGTCCTTATTGGAGAAAATTTCCTGCTTTGATATTTTCATTTATTGGGGTTCTGACTCCATCAATAACACAAGTTTATAAAGATTTTAATATCAAGAGGAATTCTGTTCATGGAGTACACTGAAGAAATGATCCTCTTAGACCAGCTGTTTGAACAGAACTGCTTGTTTTTTTATAGCATGTTAGGTAAAGTCCATGCTTGCCTACTATTGTTCTCGAGAAAAATAAAGCAATTTGATTAGGCCATATTTTCAAAAATGTTTATTAAAACTGAATTAGAGAACATGCACCCTGAAAGATGTGTAGTTCAGGATTTCCAAACTGGAAATGACTGAAGCACCCCCAAATGAAATAACCTGCCCAAGGGCACTAAATCTTATATTTTCAAGTTTTGAACTGAGATTTCTGTGCTCAATTATGTTCCATATAAGCTCAATTTCCTCTCTCTACACATACGCGCGCACACACACACACACACACACACCATTGCACATAGTAAGATATTTTTGTTACCTATTATAAACTGAACAAAAAGTGCTAACTTTATATTTTTAGTTTTCAGAGTCATCAGGAATACAAAACTCACAGAACATTAAGCTTCTATTTTTCTAAAGACCAAAGGGTAATTTAAATATAGATGTCAGTACCCCAAAAGGCTTAAGATACATAGATGCAATCCCCCATTTCTTCTATTTATACATAGAATAGCTATTTAGTTCCTGCTAACTCATATCCTTAAGGCAGATACAAGGGTACTTGAAACATGATAACCTCTGTTTGGGAGATGATTTGTATTGCAATAAAGCTCCTTCTTTTGGGGGTGGGATTTGAGTAGAAATTGATTCATTTTCAGTAGGATATGTAACTAGATCTTTCTAAGATACAAAACCATGATGATGGCTAGAACATCTTCATGTATGACAAGCCTATTTGTTGTATAACCTTTGTGCTTTGCCAAGGTGCAACACAGTCTCACCCTCTCATTGCACTTGGGCCAGCATTATGAGGTAGCTGTGTGAGCTAGCAGTATGTATCTTCTGTATTTCAGTAAAGTTGTCTATTATTCATCATGGATTTCAACCAGTGATTTCTTGATCATTCTTTCAGTGTTCCATTATAAACTCCACCTGTAATACTATTTTGGGCCCTTTCTTGAGTGGATCCCATAAGAAAACATTTGTTAGGTACTCTCTGGCAACTTCTGACAGGCTTGGTCTCTCTGTCCTTGGCTGTGATATTGCTGCTATGGGCCAAGATAGATGGATTGGAAGAAGTGTAAATCTGACAGCCAGAAGTCAAGAGAAGAGGGGAAATGAACAACCATAATAGGTTTGTTTTGAGGGAAGACAGGAATAGTCATAATGAGTCCCCAAAAGGACACTGACTTAGAAATAAATTTGAAACCTGGCTAGTGAGGAGAGTTCTGGAGTTAAATATAACTCCATTGCATTATCCAAATGTGGATTTATGAGTCATTTTTGAGAATTAAGTGAAAAGTTTTCATAACATGGTTTTTATTAAAATATAGAATCATTATTTTCTTCATGCATTCCATTGAATTATTTAGTTCTCATGCTGTAGTTTAACAGCGTTGTCATACATAAACACAGGGTAAACATTTATCTCTGTATCTTAAAAAGGCATTATTTATGTTTTAGCATAGAATTTCACTAGGTTTTCTTTTTTAATATAAAAAAACTTTTCAAACTTGTGATTTTGGAGTGAGTTTCCACTTCAGCTATAATAAAATTGTATTTATGACATTTAAAATAATTAAAAAGATATGTAATGCTAATGTGATGTGAGATTTGATTGAAGCCTAAGGACAATGAACAAGGGGAGAACTTTTTGGTAGAAGAAGGCAAGGAAGAGACTTAAGGCAACATTCTCTCAATGGTTGCTTCTGTGAGTACTGGTCAACTCAGGTCTTGAGCATTCTTCTAGAATAAGGAGGAAAGTCGACAGTGCTCTACAAATGGGAACCTTGCAGAGCAAAGAGTTGGACTAGGAATAAATGAACACCGACCAACTTTTTGGTGGGCAGCCAATAGCCTTCTTGTTGGAAATGCCTGTCTTTCCCAAACCATTTGGCTCACCTCCTAACACAGTTGCTACTGAAAGAGAAATATTTAAATGGACTGGAGTGAGGTTAATGGAAGGATTTCAATTACCAAGGCGCATTCTGGATTACTTTAAGTGGCATAAATCGGCTTTAAGGTAAGCTCACAAGTCAGGCGCACATAGCTTTCCAAAGCAATATGCATCTATCCTCTCTAAAGGTAATACTATGTGCTCTTAGGTAATGTACAACAAAGGTTAGGAGTCAAGATATAATTTGAGCAGAAATCTATTGGGAAACACAAATCATAATTTCAAATGTGGAGTAAGGCCAAAATGGTTGAGCTTACTGAAATAATGGTCAAGGGGGCTCTAGGTAAGCTTAAAATGATATAAATGATTTAAAAATTTTATAGAAACACGCATAGAAAAATATTTGGAGGCACCAATAAAAAGCAGTTGCAAAATTTTAGAGCAAAACACAGTATCTTGTATATCTAGCCAATGGAAAAAAAGTCACTTTGCATTTAGATGCTTAAGCAAAATAGACTAGAGCTTAGCACTAAATGTAGTGATACATATTTTACTGTCTAGCTTTCATATCATTGGCTGTGTGTGAACAGAGTCTACTTATTTGAGTGCTAAGGGATTTAGCAGGATCCATTTCCAGTTATAGAGATAGCTGGGTTGTGTAGGTTTGCATTATGCAGTTCTCTTTAATTTGACTTATTGTTCTCTTCTTTGCCTTTTGCCTCTTTGCTTTCCTCTCATATGGATGATCTATCATATTATGCCTTCTAAACTCGCTTGTCTTCCTCTTACTCCTTCTGTCTAAAGTCTACCTCTGTCTCAAGACTGTTTTCTTCTCCAACAAAATCACATGCATTTTGTCCACCTGCCATTGCCCACCTGAAAAAAGGACATCTTTTAAACTCTTTCTTATAGTTTCTTTCAAATTGTTTTATGTTCTACTTCTGACTTATGCTACTTGATCATAACAGTTAGATAGCATTTGTATGTTCTATATATGATTTTCTAAAAAGGAGGGAGGGTCTTGCGGGTGGTGTGGCAGTTAAGGTGCTGGATCTTACATGGTTCACTCCATCTGAGTCCTAGTTCTGGTGGTTTGAAAACCACTCCAGTAGTGTTTATGCCCAAAATCCTGCAAGGAAAATGGAGAAGAGGAGATTGCAATGTGGCCAGCTTCCAGGAGCTGATTTCTCACTTTTTCTCTGTCTCGCTCCAGCAAGTGCACACATCCTATAGCAAAAATCTAAAACAAAACAAAATAAAAAGGGGTGGGGGGAAAGGATGTGAGTCAAGATCACTCTAAAACAGTCTAATCCTGGAAAATAACAATAATCAATAAATATAATTGGGGCCAGCTTGTAACGTAGTGGTTATGGTACTGAACTCTCACATGTATGACTACAGTTTGAGTCCTGGACCTGGTGGCTTGAAAATCACACTGTGCTCGAGTGTGTGCAAACCCAAAATCCCAGGAGGAGCGTGGAGAAGAAGGATTGAAACATAGCCACCCTCTCTGGGGAGTGATTTCTCACTTTCTCTTTCACGGTCTCTCTCCAGGGAATGCATATGCCCTAGGGCAAAAACCTTTGAAAAATTAAAAAAAAATACACACACACACAC
>NW_006159432.1:695435-700576 GCF_000334495.1 Tupaia belangeri chinensis
ATTTAAAAATAGGTATATGTGTTGATGGTAACAGAGGCCAGAAGGGAAATCTAATGAATGAATTTTGAGATGTAATATAGCTAACATTTATAGATCACTTACTATGTGCTGGATGCTGAATTTATTCATTTCATCCTCTAAGTGACCTGAGAAGAACCTTATTAGAGATGAAGGAGCTGAAAGTTGAAGTAACTTTTGTTATTAACTATTTTCATTGGCTTAGGCTAGAGCTATTATTAAATCCAGCTATTATTAAATCTTAAACTTTAACTCTACTACCAATGAAAAATAAACTTTAATAAAGCAGTTGAGGAAATAATTATTAACTAATATGCATTTTGAGTATAGTTAGCCTTATGGCATTTTATCTATAAACCAAAAAGAACCAAGAAAAGTGTTACATATTTTTTTAAGCCATGGGAAGACACTGGATGCCATAATATAGAATTCATTGCAACTATGTAGGAATGATAAATTTCTGATTACTAAATAATAGAAAATGTTTAAAAGTCAGACGTTTGTCTATGATTTATTACATGCTTGGTATATTGACTTTTAAACTTTGCTACCATTAAGAACAATAAAATAATACTTAAAGAAACCAACAGAACAAGAAAATGGTTGTGACTCTAATTAACGTAATTCAAACCTCCGATATAAAGAGAACTTTAAAATGTATGAAAATACAAAGACCTTAGATAGCTAAATTGGCAAAGATGAGGCAAAGCAAAAGGAAATAATAAGAATTGTAAATAAAGTTGTCCTGGCTAGGACATACACCGAGTCTTAAACTTATTTATTTAAACTAATTTTATTATAAAAGCAATATAAAAATTAAACATGTTACAAAGTCCAGTTGAGGGGACCAGCAGTTAGCGAAATGGCTATGTCTCTGGACTCCCACGTAGTTGACCACGGTTCACATCCCAGACCCGGTGGCTTAAACTCACGCCAGGCACATGCGCATGTGTGCCCATGATCCCGAGAGAAGAATGGAGCAGAAGGGATTGCGGCGTGACCATCGCCCCCCCGGAGGGTGATTTCTCGCTTTCTGTCTCTCTGTCTTTGTCTGTCTGGCGAGCGCATGCACCCTGTAGCAAAAACCTCTCCAAAAAAAAAAAAGTCCAGTTGGAATGAAGAAGAGATATGAAAGAATTGCAAATGAGGAATAGTGGGCAGTGAGGCTACTGAGGTAAGAGAAGTTGAGGGCTGTTATGGTTTGAATGTGTTTCTTAAAAATTCTTGCATTAAAATTTGGAAAGCCATTATAATGCAATATTAAGAGGGTAGAAACTTTATCTGTCTATAAGACTCAGACTTGAGAGTGAATAGGATTGGAAAAGACTATAAGGTGCCCCCTCACACATATACACCTGAGAACTGGTGGGTTTATAAGGAAAGGAACGAGATCTGAGCACAATACACAGACACAGACATGTGTGGCCTCTTACCCTTCACCATATTGTGATGCAGCATTAAAATCCACACTAGGGGACCAGCAGTTAGTGTAATGGCTATGTCACTGAACTCCCATGTAGTCGACTGCGGTTCGAGTCCTGGACCCGCTGGCTTAAATTCACTCTGGGCGCATGTGAGTGCGTTCCCAAGATCCCAAGAGGAGAATGGAGGAGAAGGGATGGCAGCGTGGCCATCCTCCCTGGGGTGGGGGTGGGGTGATTTCTCACTTTCTGTCTCTGTCTCTTTCTGGCGAGTGCACATGCCCTATAGCAAAAACCTCTCAAAAAAAAAAAAATCCACACTAGATGCTGGTGCTCTTAGAACTTCTCAGCCTTCAAACCCATGAGCTAAACAAGTTTGTATTCTCTTAAATTACTCACACTGATGTACTGCGATTGTTAGTAACAGAACGGACTAAAACAGGAGTCTTGGAAAGTAGCAGGAGTTTATGCTGAACAAGATGCTCCTGTTGTCATGTATAGCTTATGAGACTGCCAGACCTAGAGCTTGGAAGAAGGCTCAGAAACTAGGATGAACAGTACAGCAATGACCATTAAACTTCAAAGTGCTTTGGAATCACCTGAGAGCTTGTTAACACATAGATTGTCAGGTCCTACTCTTTGATTTCTGATTCAGTAGGTTCGGAGTGAGGTCTACTTCCCCCCTTTTTAAGATGTTTTCAGGAAATGCTGATACTACTGGTCTGGGGCCCACACTTTGAGGTCATCTGCAGATATAACAACTGAAGGAAGGAACTACAATGAAATCAACAATGGAGAAAAGAAGGGATGAAGGAAAAGAATGAGATAGGGAAGAGGGAGGAAAACATGTAGAGAGACAGAGAGAAATAGTAATAATGGAATTACAATAAGAAAAAGTTTTCTTCACACCAGATAACATCTAGCCACAGCAGCTCAGAGACCACTACAAGTTAAGGAAGACTGATATTACTCTAAATTTAATACCACCATCCTCTCACCCTATCTTCATCTTTTACTAGTTCACATTCCTCAACTCTCCACAGTCTATCTCTTGCCTTCACATCTCCATTAAAATTACTCTCCTTAGTTATCAAATCTTTAGATCAATTCTATATCCTTAACACATTAACAAGGGGTTTTAGTAGTTCTGTCCCTTTATATTTATTTATTTATTTATTTATTTATTTATTTATTATGACACACACCACTGTGTTTATCTTTCCAAATATTGGGTCTCTGACATGTACTTCTATTTTTTGAAACAGGCAAAGAAGATTTTACTGTATCAAATGGATTGACTGATTACTAAGAGGAAATCATTTCATTCTTAACTATAGATGCAAAAGGAGTATGAAAATATACATGTTATTTTCAGAAGTGCTTCTTAGCACTTTATCATTTAGAATTAAAATTTAGCAGAAAAAGAAACCTAGTACAGATAGAAACACTAATGCGCCAACCCTTCCAAAAAGAAGCTATAGAGATCCTACCATGTAAATAACCAAAAGGTCAAGAGAGGCTGAAGTGTTGGCTGAAGATAAAGGAAACCTGAAATGGGTCGCCAAAGAAGCAACATATACTTTCATGAGAAGTTGCAGTATTAAGGACTAGAGTTGCAGTGCATAGGTTCTTCTGTGCTTGGTTACATATATATTTGCATATATCAGTTCTTTCCTACCACCACCCTAAACCCAACATATTGTATAAAATATGTCGGTGGTGGAGTTTTGGATTTGTTTTTTAATTACAAGAATTCAAAATAAAGTGTAACTGAATTAGAAGACAAATGAATGTCTCCCAGAAATGGAGATAGTGACTAGTGAGATTCTTTTTCTCTTCTTAATGGGAATGAATTTTAATATCTTCTCAAAGAGAATTTCCTTGACTACTCTGTCTAAGGATCCCTACATGTAATTATCTATGTTGGCTATTTGTTTTTGTCCTTCTTAAGATTATTAACATTTGTTATGATTTTCTTCCTTTGGCTGATTTTTTTTTAACTGCTTATCCCAGCAATAGGGAAGTTTCAGAAGTGGTGTCTTGGTCAAATGTACATATATTGACATTTAGCACAGTACTTAATACATAGTAGGAGGTCAAGAAATACTTGTTGATTAACATTTCTAGACATGGTGGATAAGGGAGTTCAGAAGGGCCTCAGGTACCCTCAGTTCTCTCCACCGCATCCTCTCAGACCTGAATGGAAAGTCAAATGCTTTAAAGTCACAATATTTTGCATGTTACAGTTTTTATAATAAATTTTCTTAAGGTTTTCCAAAAATTTTTTTTGTACCAGAGGACACAGTATATTTTGGTCTGTTTGGTAAGTGAAGACAATAACATTCAATATTAATGATTTAGTAAATATTTATTGAATGAATACCTATGATGTGCCATGCACTGAGCTCACTACTGGGAACAATTTGACAAAGTCTTTGGCCTTAGGAAGATGACATCTTATTAGGAGAGGGTGGATACAGGCAATAAACTGTTCAACAAGGAAATAACTGAGATAATTACAGCTGGTGAAAAATATTCTAAAAGAAATAAAACAAATTGACATAGTAGAGAGTGCCCAGAGGGGACACTTGCTTGTGTTAAGGAAGTCAGAAAGTTTTCTCTGAGGAGATGCTATCTGAACTTAGATCTGAAATAACAGAAAGAAACAAACCATGCGAAGATTCGAAGACAAAGTCTTCTAGCAACTTGAAGGAGGTCAGTGTGGTTGAAGTGTCCTTCATGTACAAACATGAAAGGAACTGGGGAAAGTTAAGAGGACAGGATAATATAAAGAACCAGATTATACGGGGCCTTGGAGACCATAATAATGTATTTGGGTTTTAGTCTTAATTTGATGAAAATCCACTAGAGAGTTTTAAATAAGAAGTGAAAGGCTTGTTTTACATTTTAACATCAATGTTCCAGTTAAAGATGTCAAGGATGGGTGGTTGCTCATATGTGTTTTTCTCCTCTTATTCCAGAGATCTTGATGAAATAATAGTAAAGGAATAAAAAAGGCATAAACCTTTAAGAACAAGGAAAAAAGATGAGACAGCAGGAGGTAAAACTTTACCATACATATTTTTGGAAAATGGAAACAGATGGACAGAGAATAGTAACTGATTTATATAGAAGCAGGTGATTATAACCTAAAGTGCCTGCAGAGAATAAAACCAAAAAGTAGCAAGCCAATACTTCCTGCCTAGGACTTGAAGGCATGAAATACTATGCAGAGTGGGGCAAGGCAAGGGTCTAAAATCAGAGGGATTAGAGCAAAAGTTGTATCTGAAGCTGTTATTCTCCAGGTACCTGTGCTTACTCATGCATCAAGATGATGTCCCATAAGGCAACAAAAGGAGAATGCACTCTATGGAGAATTTGGCCTTGCATTACTAAGCAATCGGGCATGGCAGAGTGAAGAAGGGGGCGTGGGCAGTCTGGAGTTGGAATAGAAAATTCATCAAAAGTCTACAGATATATTAGGGGAGTTTTCAGCCTTTTTTACCTGCCTATTGCATGTATTTTGGTCTATACTTCACAGACTGGAGACTTGGAAAATTTTTCTTAGAAGAAATTGAAAAGTTCCAGAGAATATACTTTCATAAAATTCTCTGGCTGTTTAGCCTACAGGAAAACCTAGTCAGTCCTGACTACAGACTAGATATGTCTTTCAAGTACTTTCAAGTACCAGGCCTTGAAAGA
>NW_006159432.1:700607-724966 GCF_000334495.1 Tupaia belangeri chinensis
CTCTCTCACTCTCTAACTCTCTCTTTCTCTCATGCATGATATGCTCTTTTGTGAACAAGAAATTAAATTAAAACAAAAACATATAGACAAATAGATGATCATGATCAGATGTTTGAAAAAAATCTATAATATAAAACAGAGAGCTCAAAGGACCAGAAGATGATGCAATTGTTACAGCCCTGGACTCCCACTTAGTTGATTGAGTCCCAGACCCAGGACTCAGTGCACATGTGCATGTTTGCCTAAAATCCCGAGAAGAATGGAGGATAATGACGGAGAAGGGATTACAGTGTGGCCATCCCCACTGGGGGGTTATTTCTCACTTTCTGTCTCTCTCTGTCTCTCTGGTGAGCACACACACCCTGTAACAAAAAGTCTTTCTCTATAAAAATCCAGAGATCTCAAAGCAAATAGGGAAAAAAGAAAAAAAAAAGCACAAAAACAAAACAAAACAAAAAAACACCCTGGTGAGTAATAGAGATAAATAAAAAATAGCATAATTTTAAAAAAAGACAACTTTACTATCATTAGAATGATAAACTATTGTATACCTAATGTGAGATCAGAAAAGTATAAGAAATAAGCCAACAAAGAAAGTATTGATTAAATTAAAAATATTTTAAAAGTAAAGAAAGTAAAGTCAAAGATATCTTCCAAAAAGTAAAACAGTAAACAAATGATGGAAAGAAGAAGAAAGACAAAACTTAGAGAATTTAGATGTTGAACATCTAACTCAGAGTATTTCACAAAAATAAGCAAAAACAGGAGATGGTATTGAGGGGGGAAAATACAAGAGCATTTTCTTCAATTAGAGGACATGAATCTTTGACACAAAAATTTTACAAAATTCTCAAGAGAATAAGAGAAAAAAGATCCACTTCAAGACACACCCATAAGAAATATAAGAGCATTATGGTAGAGAAATTTTTTTTTAAAGAATTATTTATTTCATTTTATTTACTCTTCCTTTTCTTCAATTTGACCAGATAGAAAGTGAGGGCGAGTAAGAAAGCAAGCCATCAGGACTGGGACTTGAACCACAGTAAGCCATGTGGGAGTTCAGTGCCCACCCCACCATGCCACCTGCTAGCCTCATGAAAGTTTTTATATAGAAAAAAGTTAGAAAGAAACAATATTTAATATACCATTCAATTTCTCAATAGTAATGATGCTACTGGCAAATGAGGAATGTTCATAAAGTGCCAATGAAAATTATATTCAGACTAAAATTTTATTTTATTATTTATTTATTTATTTTTGAGAGATTTTTGCTGTAGGGCCAATGGGCTCTCTGGAGAGACAGAGAGAGATAGAGAGAAAGAAAGCGAGAAATCACCCCCCCAGGGGGTATGGTCATGCCACAATCCCTTCTTCATTATCCTCTCAGGACACACACAGACACAAATCCAGTATTAGTTTTAAGTTGCTGGGTCTGGGACTCAAACTGTGGTTGATTATGTGGAAGTCCAGTAATTGTAACCATTATACCATCTGCTGGTTCCCAGCCTAAAGTTTTATACCCAGCTAAATCATTTTCAAGTTTGACAATAAAATGATTTTCAGACATCTGAATTATGTAAGAAATCAAAAAGGTCACTATATAAGCAAAAGACAAAAATATTCACAAAACAAAATTATTTGGCTCCAGAATATAAATAAATAAATAAAATGAACAAAATAATAATAATAACATTGATAACTTACTTAATAAGAAAAATAATAATATTCAGAGAGAAATGGGGGAGAAGTGGGAAATGATGATTTAGGAGAGCTATGTCTGTCCCAACCCCAAAAGGAAGCTAATAGATAATATCTAAAATTCATAAATCAAAAAAGTATATTAATCATATTGATTTATTGATGTCTAAGTAAACATCAGAAGAAGTAAGAAAATAAAAGAAGAGTGGTAAGAACTGTTGTTTTTCAATACTATGAGATAATTTAGAAAAAAAAGTGTGCATATTAGTTTGACCAAAAATAAAATGTAAGACAAAAGTTTCTTGAAGCAGTATGAAGACTAGATTTCAGAGAGATAAGAATAAAAATAAGCGGCTATTTCAGTGGTTCAGGTGAGAGATGATATTGGCTTAGATCAAAGTGGTTGTTGTAGAGAGAGAGAAGTAGATCGATTCAGATTGCAATAAAGTCAATCTAATTTACTGAGTTATTGCTGTGAGGTTGGAGAGAAATAAGATAATCAAAGATAACATGAATGATATTAAATGGGTGGTACCACTCGTTAAAGAAGCCTAAAGAAAACCTCTGTTAGAGAAAGTATCCATTAAGACTTCTGTTTTATATATATAGTTTGACATTTCCATTCAAGAGGACTGTCCAGGAAACAGTCATATAATGTAATGGATTGAATTGTGTCCACTTTTTCTCCACATTCTCCCCATCCCCTCCAAAAAGATATTGATGAAGTAACCCCTTCTACTTATGAATATGATCTTATTTGGAAATACGGTCTTCTCAGATTATCAAATTAAGGTGTGATTATTAGAATAGGCCCTAATTCAGTGTAAATATGTCTTTATATATAGGTGAAATTTGGACAAAGGAGACACACGTAGAAGGAAGAGGATATGAAGACACATGGAGAAGGCCATCTACAAGTCAGAGAATGCCTGAAGCTCTCAGAAGATAGAATAGATCTTCACAGCCCTCAAAAATTTTGGAAAGAGGAAATGGTAGAGATAAATATTTTGCAATTATGTGCATACAGGCATGTGACTGTAAAAAATCACCTCAGTTGTGAGAAAAGATGCAGAAGAGGATAAGGATCAAGAATCAGAATTAAGACTGGAATGTGCCTGTATTTAGAGAGTGAGTAGAGGAGGAGAAACGACTAAAGGAGAATAAGAGAATAAGTGGTCTGGGGAATAGAAAGAAGTCAGTAGAATGTGTTATCATGGAGAACATTTTTTTAAAGGAGTAGATAGATGCTAAGATTAATAAGCAAGCTGAAGACAAAGAGGGATGAACACTTTTAGAAACATGGCACATGTTGGCTTGAGAATATCAATTTCTTCTGTTTGAAGAGGGTAGTAGATAAAATTAGGATGAGGAAGTGGGGGCAGTAACTATATAAGATTCTTGTGAGGTGACTTACTATGAAGGAATCAGAAAATAAAGTAGTGGCCAGAGGGAGACATGGACCAAAGTAGCCATTTTATTTATTTATTTACTTTTTGGAGAAGTTTTTGCTATAGGGTGTGTGTGCTCACCAGAGAAACAGAGAGAAACAGAGAGACAGAAAGCGAGAAATAACCTCCCAGGGGGGGTGGCCATGCCATAATCCCTTCTCCTCCATTCTCCTCTCAGGATCTTGGGCACTCACGCACACGTGCCTGGTGTGAGTTTAAGCCGCCAGGTCCGGGACTCAAACCATGGTCGACTACGTGGGAGTCCAGTGACATAGCCATTACGCCAACTGCTGGTCCCCAAAGTAGCCATTTTAAAAGATGGAGGACACTGATGTTAGATAAGTCATCTTTGAGGGTACCAAGTGACAGCAGTAGGTAAACAAACAGCAGCCCTAAGTGAGCCAAAATTCTTAGTAAGATGGTAAGTCACCAAAGTTAGTAATGAAAACATAGAGAAAAAGTAGGTGAACTGTCTGATGATATGAATGTCAAGGGAGTGGAGACTTTTGATAGAAGAAGGAAAATGACCTAAAAACAACACAGCACTCCAACTCCAGGCTCTCAGAACATATATGTATAAAGACCAGCCTCCTGAGAAGGATTTATAGTGCATTGTGACCTGTGAAAAAGCCCCTCACTTCGGCTCCTCACAGGATGACTATGAACATTGTCATTTTTACTGGCATTGGTCCAAACATTTTGTATTTTGTTATTTAACTTCTTTTCTTTAGAAGGGCTCTTCAAACTATATATGGTTTAGTATTCCAAAAAAACCTACATACACCAGTAAATGTAAATTTAAAAAAATTAAAAGTAGAGTCAAGAGAGGATTCACAGAAAAAGTTGATGGAGTTTTTTGATATTTTTGAGAGATTTTTGCTGTAAGGCACATGTGCTCACCAGAGACAGAGAGAGACGGAGAGACAGAAAGCAAGAAATCACCCCTCAGGGGACATGGCCATACCACAGTCCCTTCTCTTCCATTCTCCTCTTGGGATTTGAGGCATGCATGTACATGTGCCCGGCATGAGTTTTAAGTTGCTGGGCCTAGGACGCGAATCGTGGTCAACTACATGGGAGTCCAGTGACGTAATCATTATGCCATCTGTTGTTCCCAAGTTGATGGAATTTGACACTTGGTAAGATTCATAGAGTCAATGAGAAAGAATCAGTTTCCCAGGAGAATTACAGAGTTCTATCTTCAGAGGAAAAGTGAAAAATAGATCTCCCCCCACCCCCCTTAGTTTGCTATAGGGTACATGAGCTTGTTGGAGAGAAACAGAGAGGGAAATCGAAAGAGAGAGGAAAGGTGAGAAATTGCCCTCCAGGGGAGATGGCCACACTACAATTCCTTCTCCTCCATTGTCCTCTCAGGATTTAGGATACGTGCATACCCTGCCAACAAGTTTTCAAGCTACCAGATCTGTGACTCAAACTGTACAGTTGGCCATGTGGGATCCAGCCACTTTAACCTCTGCACTACCTGCTAGCCTCCAAATATACTTTTAAAAAATTATTTTAAAAAACTATTTTTAAAATTTATTCAATGAGTGAGAGCGACAGAGAGAAAGAGACAGATGCACACAGAGAAAGAGATAGAGAGATGGCACCCTTAACAGAGTCTTCATGCTATGATCTACCCAAATCCAGCCAGCCAAGGATCAAAGGCATACATACATGTGCCAAGTGTACTTAGGGAGATTTCCAGATGCCATCCCAGAACCTGCCCATATGGATCAGTCTAACAGAGGGTCATGTTTTACCACTACTTCACCATCCAGACCCTAAAGACAAAGTTCTGTAATTTCTACTTGAATTCTGCAAGGAAGTTGCATTTTAAAATAAGCCTTGCCACTTCTGACACTTTCTCTTGAGAGAAAGTTGAATGGCTTGATCCAAAAGGATAAAAACATAAATAAAACACTGATAGCTTTATTCATTGGTGTAAACAGAGAGTTATTAAAGAGGACAAAGAATGTGCTAATTTTAAGGGAAAAAAATAACAATCAACATTAAAATTCATTGCTGTTTATTAGGAAACACCCTCAGGAGAGTTAAAAAAAATAATCAAGCAACAGATAGGGAGAAGGTACTATTTGCAATTTTAAACTAACATAAAAATCTGCAATCAATGTGGTTTTAACTTTTTTGTATTATGCACCTATTTTTGTTTTATAACTGTGCTTCCTTTGTTTTATAAAAATGGGATCTTACTATACCTGTTGGTTGGTGCCTATTTTCTCCTCCATTTCTGTTTAGTTGTATACTACAAGTAGTCAAATCTTGGAACTTTAAGGCACAAATGAGGTTGTTGAATCTAAACATTTCCTTTCTTAAGATTCTTCCCTAAGAGAGAGAGAGAAATGCATGTACTTTCAATAAGGCCCCATTCTGTAATCCCCCCACAGCCTTCTCTGCCAGCCAGAATCATGGATGCGTGCACTCAGGGTGTCCAGGTTGACAGGGGAAATGAAGCCATGATCTTTCATAAGGTTCCAGCATTGCTTGAACAACATGTTAGCATGGGGCTACTGAGCAGCAGTCCTCAACATTTTGGGCAGCAAGAACTAGTTTCATGGAAGACAATTTTTCCATGGATGTGTATGGGGGGGAGGGAATGGTTTATGTGAGTGAGCAACCTAGATCCTTCACATGCACAGTTCAAAATAGGGCTTGAACCCATATGAGAATGAAATGCCGCTGCTTATCTGACAGGAGGTAATGCACAGGTAGTAATGTGAGTGACAGGAGCAGCTGTAAATTCAGAGGAAGCATTGCTGGATCGCCCCTGGGCTGTGGCCCAGGGGTTAGCGACCCCTGTTTTATAGGATCCTGGAGAAGCAAAGGGACTCAAGATTGCGTCACTGGGTGATTCAGAGGAGTGCTGTATCTTTACGGTAGTCTTTTCTCCTTATTCAGAGATAGAAGTTCTTACAAAGGGCTTTGCATTAATCCTTTGTACTCACCCCAGGTTGTATCCAGATGGGTGCCTGCCTCTTAAAAAATATTTGTGAAACTAGATTTCATTATTTCTTTCACTAGCTCATTTTTTGAGGGTGTCCAGATCCCTGTAGGGATGAAATTTTGATGAACTATAATATCCCTTTATCCCCAGGATAAAAAATAAAAACTCATCAGGAGCAAGAAGGAAGAGAAACATTCACTGCTAAGAAAGGTTCAGGTTGCAAACTTCTCTTGCTTATTTATTGAGGTTAAAAGTTAAACTGGATTAGGACAATCATATTTTTCTGACACATTGACTTGCTTCTTAAGAAAACATATTTAACTTTTTTTTTCATGAATCATTTCAGTAGAAGAGCCAGGAGTTCTGTTCTTATGCTGAATAGAAACACTGAAGGCCTCTTTGTGAGAGACTTAGCTGTCTACATGTATTTATTTGGCTCATTTCCCTCACTCTAGGTCAAGTTTTGACTTACATACTTGTATGTGAAGCATTTGGCTTATTTTTTAATTTTTCCATATAAAATTAGCACCAAATTTATGGGCCCGATGGCATTGTTCTGTAAGCTGTGGCCCAGAAGTTTTTCTTATGGTTGTTACCATTTCCTTCTCTCCAAATCCCCTCCTGTTACTCTTTCTCTGGTTCCCAAGAACTGACTCACTTTGTGCCAGGAAGTAAGAAGAAGTAGAGCTGATATAAAAAACAAGTGCCAACCTTCAGAAAAGTTTATGTTAAGAAATGTGCCTTCCATGAGTCAAGACGGTGGTACAGTGGTAATGCAATTGGACCTACCTGGGAAAAGGTTGGGCTTGTTTTCAGGGACCACCCTGTATGTATGCCTTCAATATGGGCCATCTGACACTGAGACTGGGGGTGGATCACAGCGTGAAGACCCCTATAGGGGTACCTGTTTCTCTGTCTGCGTCCTCTTTCTTGTTCTGTCTCTCTTTCTCTCTCATTCTCTCTCTCTCTTGGAAGAAATAGATAAAATTAAATTTAAAAAATCTCTCTACAAAGAGAAAGAAAGAGAAAGAAAGAAAAAGAAAGATAGAAAAAAGATGAAAGAAAGAAAGAGGGAGGGAGGGAGGAAGGGAGGATAGAAGGAAAGAATGAAGGAAGAAAGGAAAGAAGGGAAAAACAAATTTCCCCTCCAAGTAGTCTGTCCAAAGGACTAATTATGCCATGAGCTATGTATCCCATCATTTTGGGTTCACAGAGGCCCACAGAACTTTTGTATGTAGAAACTTGCTATTGTCAGTATGTGAATATTTTAGGAACAGTGCACTTTCTATTTCGGTTTTTGCTAGAATATATATGACTGTTTTTCTACACAGAGAAGTAAAATTTCACACCTACCTAATCATGAAGGACCAGAAATTACTTGCCATGGCATTTCCCTCTTCATAATGGGAAAATGAGGGGAAAGGAAGAAATAAATGTATTATCTTTATTTTGATTGTAATAATTTAGAAAACATAGACACATATAAAGGAGAAAGTAAAAATTCCACATACTGCCATCGCTGAAATACCAACCACTATTGATATAATTCTGGTGTATATTCTTTTTGTAAAAACATGGGCTTTCAGGGACAGCAGATGTTGTGGTGGTTAAGGTGCTAGACTCCTATATGGCAGGCTGTTGTTTGAGATCTGGACCTGGTGGCCTGAAAATCACGCCAGGTGCATGTGTACGCATGCCCAAATTCCAAGAGGAAAATAGAAGAGATTGTAGCATGGCCATCCCCCCTACATAAGCAATTTCTCGCTTTCCCCCTCACTGTCTCTCTGTCTCTCTCTGGCGAGTGCACATGCTCTATGGCAAAAAAACTAAAAAGAGGGGAGGAAATATTAATATAAATTATTTATTTATTTATTTAAAGTTTTATTTGCCATAGAGTTCGTGTGTCTGCCTGTGCACGTGCGAGAGAGATAGAAAGTGAGAAATCAATTTAGATTTTGAAAAATCACTTCTAGTCAAACCCTAGGGGAGATTACCATGCTGCAATCCATTCTCCTTGGATTTTTGGGGGGCACACACACACACACATGTATCCCGTGTGATTTTCAAGCCACCAGGTCTGGAACTTGAACTGCACTTGGCATGTGGGAATCCAGTGCCTTAACTACTACACTACCTACTGGTCCCCAAATGTACTTTTTATAGCTAATTTTTAAAAATTAAACATATATATGAATATATGATTAAATATAGGTTGTATCCGTAATTAATGAAAAACATTCCATGTATAAATGTACTTTTTTTTTTATTTCAGTATTGATATACAATTGGGCACAGTCTAACTCACCAAGTAGTGATTCTCTGTGGTCAGTGTCTTTATCATGGCCTATACTATAATAGAAGACATTAGAAGATTATTCATAGGGGGAATCTCTGAGTTACTAGAGAACTTCAGACTGAATATATATTTTTTAAAGTTTAGGTATTTATTTCCTCAGTGAATGAGGGAGTCAGCCAGAGACAGGCCCCCTCCCCACAGGATCTTTATGCTACCATCCTACCCCAGCCTCAGCGAGCCAGGATTCTGGGCAACATGCATTCAGCATGTACAGGGAGAACTAAAGATGTGAACTTGGGGCCCTCCCACTTAGCTTCAGCATCTCAGAGCATTGTGTCACGTTTGTGGCAACATGACTGGCTACATTGAGTGTTTGTTTGTTTGTTTATTTATTGGAGAGGTTTTTGCACATGTGCTCACTAGAAAGACAGAGAGAGATGGAGAGACAGAAAGTGAGAAATCACCCCAGGGAGAATGGCCACGCCACCATACTTTCTCCTCCATTCTCCTCTCGGGATCTTGGGCACACACGCACATGTGCCCAGCATGAGTTGAAGCCACTGGGTCCAGGACTCGAACCGTGGTTGACTACATGGGAGTCCAGCGACATAGCCATTAAGCCAACTGCTGGTCCCTTGAATGTTTATTAAGCACAATTTAAAGAAATTTTTACTCATTGGAATTTACTTACGGCAGTCTGTGAAAGACAAAAAAACAAAACAAAAAACACTGTGTTCACAATTACTTTGTGATTTTACAATTTCATAGGACTCATTAGACTTAAAATAATTCTCATCCTGGCATTTGGCATAGACAGCCATCTATCCTTTCTATCTGTCTTTAGCCCAGGCCAAGACATTCACTTTATTTTTCCTGGGAAGTAATAAGTTCAATAGAGATAGTGCCAAGTAAATAAATAATGTCAAAAAGGACAATGCTTAAAGATCTATTTAAAGAGATATAGTGACATCATAACAAAAATCAATATATTTATATTTCCTAAACTAACAATGTATAAATTATTATTTCCATAACTTAGACTACAAAAAGTAATAGATTTTAATTTCCTCACAGGTTAGAATTAATCCAGAAATCTCAGTTTTTCAACTGGCAAAAGGCATTATCTCAGTCTCTCTTTTTAAAAAATATTATATATTTTATATATACTCTGGAGAAAAGAGGTGAGGGGTCACATATTAGAAAGGAAAAGGACAAGCATTTTAGACACAGGATATTTTCCACGTCATGTCATTCTTTAATTCTAGGCAATGAACTCATCTCCAGGGCACAAGACATCAGAATCCAAAATATTCTAAATGAGCCAAATGGTGAACTCTGATAGGAATTTTTTGGGAAAAAAAGCAAAATCTTTAGATTTTTAAAAATCACTTTTAGTCAACCAATGTGTTTTTCTCACTTTCATTTTTTTCTTTTCTTCTCTTGTTTTTTTTTCTTTCCTTCTCTTCCTTTCTCTTTTCCTCTTCTCTTTTCTTCTCTCTTCTCTTCTCTCTTCTCTTCTCTTCTTCTCTTCTCTTCTCTTCTCTTCTCTTCTCTTCTCTTCTCTTCTCTTCTCTTCTCTTCTCTTCTCTTCTCTTCTCTCTCTCCCCTCCCCTCCCCTCCTCTCTTCTTTACTCCTCTTCTCTTCTCCTCTTTTCTTTTTTCTTTTCTTTTTTTCTTCTTTCTTTTTTTCTTCTTTCTTTTTTCCTTCCTTCCTTCCTTCCTTCCTTCCTTCCTTCCTTCCTTCCTTCCTTCCTTCCTTTCTTTCTTTCTTTCTTTCTTTCTTTCTTTCTTTCTTTCTTTCTTTCTTTCTTTCTTCTTTCTTTCTTTCTTGTTGTAAGACAAACTCTTACTGTGTCACAATCCTGACTCAGCCTCCCAAATCGTTGGATTACAAGCACGCATCGTCACATCTAGCCTTCTATTTGGACCATGTATCAAACGCTGGCCTTCCAGGTAGCCTCGGCCTTGCAGAACATAACAGCTTAGCAGAGTTTGCCATTGCAGCAGAACCCCATCTTACTTATCAACTTGGGAAGGAGTTTCAAAAATATCCAGTGCATCCCATAAGCACACCTGATGACAAAGTTATCCAGACTGCCCTGCTCACCAATGACTCTGCTCACCAGTGACCCAACACAGGCTTCCATTTGTTTTTATTATCCCGCGGTCCTGTAAATCTTTCTGGTTTTATGTCTTGCCATACAGTCCACATTCCACATAACCACATTTCAACCACAAGCCACATGTACAAGGTTGGTCTCATGAGATTATATTAGTCTACACCATAGACCCTAGATGATGTTGTACCACCTTGATTTGTGTAAGTCTGGTCTATGATGTGTGCACAATGAAAAAAATATCTGCTGACACATTTCTCAGAGTGTAGCCTTGTCACATGCCTACGTTATGACCCATGACCACCCTAATAAAATGCTAATTTGAAAAATTCCTGGGAAAACTTTTCAGCGTATAGATGCCAATCTGTATAATTAATTCAGGTTGCATGTTAAGTATTTAATATCTTCTGTTGTGCTGCATCTAATCTGGGTTCTCAGGAAAATTTAAGTGTAAAATTCTTTATGTAGGATGGTTGTATTTATTGTCCAAACAAGGACATTTTTAAAAGTGAAGGGATGGTAAGGATTAATGTAATTAAGCTAGAATAATAGGAATAAACTGGAAATGTCCCAGGCAAACCAGGGCATAGAATACCCTATTTACAGAAAGATTTTAAAACATAATGTATGTGAGCCTGCTCTGGAGACTAGTTGAGCTGCCAACCACAATTCAAATTTTGGCATTGGTGGTCTGAAGAATACACTGGATGTGTACATACATATGCCATGAATTCTGACAGGATGGAGAATTGGAAGAGAAGGGGTTGCATCATGACCACATCCCATTGGGAGGTGCTTTCTCATTCTGTTTCTCTCTCGCTCCCTGAACAGTACACACACCCTTTGGCAATTAAATATATATAGGTATACATACATACATGTATGTTTATATCTATAAAATTTAGGAATATTGTCATAATCTAGTAAAAACTCTTTAGACTGTTTATTTAGATAGTTTCCTTTTAAATGCTCTGAAGACGCTATATACTTTACTTTTTAAATCTGGCCATCTTTTACTGAACTGAAGGCTTCCTAAGATATAGCTGGTTTTTTTTTTTTTTCTTTTTCATAAAGTAGCAGAAAGGATAGCTAAAGAAAAACATGGAAGATTAATAGAAAGATATCTTTACCTGAACAGGTTTTTGAAGCCTGTGTTTGTGCTTTATTTTTATCTATATATTTGCTTGATTGCAAAATGTTTGTAAGCCCCTAGTTAGCTACTTAGTGGATTAGAATGTAGTTTGTATACAATAAATACAAAGAGCAATAATAACTACTGAGCTATACATCAGTGTATGATTAAGCAGAAGTAATAACAATAATTCTACACATGTTATCTTTGATCCTTATAAAAATACTATAAAGTGCCATTAGCCCCATTTTACAGATGAAGAAAATAGGATTCACTAGTCCAATTAAAGTCATAAAATTAGAATGAAAAATGGACCAGTAAATGGCATAATGGTTATGTCACTGGACTCCCATGTAGTCGACTATGGTTCAAGTCCCAGACCCAGTGACTTAAAAAACTCACACTTGGCACATATGCATACATGCCCAAAATCCCAATAGGTAACTGGAGGAGAAGGATTTCAGCATGGAAATCAGCCCCCCACTCCCCGCACAGGGGGTAATTTCTCTCTGTCTCTCTAGTGAGTGCATGCACCCAATAGCAAAAATCTCCTTAAAAATATTAGAATAAAACAAGACTACTGTCTGAATCTGAAACCTATGCTCTTTACAATACATGCTATCTCTCTCTTAAGAGAGACCTGGAGATCATCCTTGTCTAATCTCCATGATCATCTCCTATTTTCTTTAGGAAAATTAAAGAACTATTGGGTTGTCAGAAAAGTCCTAATGCATTTTTTACATAGGAAAGCAGAAAAAGACTACATGATTTTCCCAATGACCCAACATAATTACAATCTAATATTATATATCTTTTCCAGCAAAAATACTTCCATTATTTATGTGGTCTGTGGAGTGGGTTTCCCAGCCTACCTGCTATACCTGCTTTCCCAACATATTAACCAAACAGAATTATAACAACCATTTACTACTGAGGTTTGTATGCTAGAGACAGGAGTGATATTATTTCTTCTCATAATCACAATTGTTTCAGAGATTTTAATGGACTAAAAAAATTGAAGAACTAAAACAGATTGCAGCATCACTCAGCTTATTTTCCAAGATGGCCATCTGCCTTGGTGGCCAGTTTCAGCCACTTACATATCCTGGTCTATTGTGTCTGGCAAACACAGCATTTCCTTCTTCCTGAGCACTATTTCAATAACAAGTAGTAACTTGCTTCTAATTAGGTGGCAACTGTTCATAGGAACACAAGTCTGATGAGTGGTAATGACACACACAGATGAGTACAAACACAGCTCCACGCATGGTATGTAGCAATGACAACTTCACTAATGAAGCCAACATCCAGGAACACTGGGAAGAGGAACACTGAACTTTACGACTGTTAAGTCTGTCCACCTGCTGTCACCTTCTACAGTCCCTCTGAAGTGCGGGAATATGTACTCATGCTTTGAAGCATTTGCAATGCATCTTCTTAGAGGCAAAAGGAGAGACTGTGGGCCTATTTGCCAATTATGTGCTTTCCACTGTTCCACAAAATCTAACATGCTGGATTGAATTGCTTCTTGGAGTAGGTTCCAATTGTATTTCTCTTTCCAACTTGATTGTCTCCCATCTGTCATATCATACATATCAGTGTTCTGATCCCAAAGAGCAAAATAAAACAAGAAAAAAATCATAACAAAAATTTCACGTTGCTTTAATAATGCCTCCCCCTCAAATTCTTGCCCTATTTCTAGCTTTTCTATTGATGTTGTCATGCTTTTCTTTCAACTTGCTACTTACTTTAAAAGATTTTTAATGATTTTTTTTTAAATTGACACAATCCTAGCCTTTTGGAAAAAGGTGCAAGTAAAATATAAAGTACTATTTCTCTCCAAACCACTTGAGAGTAAATTGCCAATATGACATCCCATCATCTCAAATATTTATTATTTGGTACAGAGTCCTCAATAATATTTCATCTTTGTCTTCCCCACAGTGAGAAACCACAATGCCATATTCCCAGTTCTGCCATTGGAACTGCTGAGTCTTAGGATATGAGCAATTTTATTAGAGAATGGCAAAATATTCTCCAAAGTGATTGTCAGACTTTTTGAAATAACTTGTGGTCTCCACCTTCTTTATCCATCAATTTTTATTTAATCCAATTAGTAGTCTCTGTTCTTCACCCTCTACAAGAAAGATTCAGACCCCTTGCTGCTCCAAATCTGGTATCTTTCTTCATCTTACTCTTCCTTTTGTGTGTGTGTGTGTGTGTGTGTGTGTGTGTGACAGAGGGTATGTGCATTCACCAGAAAGAAACAGAGAGACAGAGAAAAAGGGAGAAGAGAAAACACTCCCTAAGGAGAATGGTCATGATGCAATCTCCTCTCCATTTCCCTCTCTGTTCAGGATTTTGGGCATGCCAGTACATGCACTGATATGTTTCTCAAGCTGCTGGTCTAGAACTTGAACTGCACTGTCAGAACTTGAACTGTCCCATGGCTGACAGCGCAGCCATGTGGGATCTGGCTGTCCCAGTCACCAGGTCATGGAGCCAATCTGTTCTTATTTTGTATTCTCATCCTCCTTGGATTCTTTGTAGCAGTTGACTTTTTTTTTTTTTTAATCTTTTTTTTAAACCCTCTTATACTTTTGAAACTCTATCTTTATAATTCATTTTATTTCTTTATTCATTTATTAAACAAATGTTTATTTGTTGAGCACCTGTTATGACTCGGGCATTCTGGCAGACATTGAATATGCAATGGTAAATAAGACTGTGAATGTCTCTGCTCTTATGGAGTTCACATTAAATAGAATTAATTTTCTCAAGCAACATTTTGGATCATGCCCCAAATGTGCTCAAATACTTTTAATGCCTTCTTCTAAATTAAGAACAAGCTTCATAATCCTTCATTCGTCTTCCTCTTAGAACGTTAATACTCTACCAGCCTTGTCCTCCATTACTACCATGCTTGACATCTACGGTTCCTAAGCAGTGGAGCAAGGACCCATGTCTTGGGGAACCAAATTATTATGCAAATGGATCTGTAAACCTATGTATATCTCACTATTAGACTGAATAAAAGATATTCCCATACATCTAATTTCTATAGTATTCAGATTTATATATTGTTATATTCCAAAGTGAATTCAGAGTAAGTTGGTCCTTATGTATAAGGGGACTTAAGAAAGTCTGAGGATAAATGAAATTAAAGTGTGAGCTTATTTTGGTTCAAAAAAAATTTTAAATCCACCCACACTGTTTTCATACTACGCATATGAACTTCTCAAAAACCCCTGCCCTCATTTTATGTCCTTTGAAATACCACCAGAAGTACAATAATTATCATATTGGGTGGAGTTAGGCTTTTTAGGTGTTTACAAGTGGATCTTAGTTTCTGAGACTTAATTTTAATAAAACTGGACAATTTCTTTTTTTTTGGAGAGGTTTTTGTTTGTTTGTTTGTTTTTCACTTTAGGGCGCGTGCGCTCACCAGACAGACAGACAGAGAGAAAGAAAGCGAGAAATCACCCCCCAGGGGGGATGGTCACGCCGCAATCCCTTCTCCTCCATTCTCCTCTCGGGATCTTGGGCACACACGCACATGCTCCCGGTGTGAGTTTTAAGCCACTGGGTCCTGGATGCGAACCGCGGTTGACCACGTGGGAGTCCAGTGACATAGCCATTACGCTAACTGCTGGTTCCCAAAACTGGACAATTTCTTTACCCCTCACTATCCTGACTCCAACAATTTGCTCTGTGTCCTGTGACTTTAACTTCTCTTGAAGAAATCCTACCCAAGCTTCAGGTTTATTTCAAAAATCTCCTCCTCTAAAGTGTCTTTCCTTATTGCAGTCTCTTCTAGGCTCTGTTATCCCATGGTTACCCCAGTCCTAGGTGTAAAAATCTATGTTTTATGTGTCTTTCTGTCCCCCAAAATACCCAGTGTACTGTTGACACATTATAAAAGCATAAACCATTTTTGTCTAATTGACATAAACCATATGGCCATCAATAATCATCATCAAGAAATATATCACATAATCACAGATGTCTGCATTAAAGTCAGTGGAAATACAGAGATACATATTTCAAGTGAGATGTACTTTTTTGGAAAAAAAATTGTATAAATCCATTATTAGGCTATTTTAGAGCTTTTGGAATTCTAGAATTTACTCTTAAACTATTTTTAACCCTTATACTTCATGCACAAGAAGCCAAATTAGTTCATGCTTATTTCACCTGCAAAATAAATTTCCTCTTTCAGATAATTTATATAATAATGCTCTACCTCCAAAAAGTATTGCCTAATTACCTTATGAAACTGAAGATAGGAGTGCAGATTTAATATTGTGTTGTGATAGAAATCTGATTATTATTTACTGCACAACTTTGATAGATTTTTATGTTATTGCTGGGGAAAAAAAGACCTACCTCTTTTATCTTGGCATTTCCTCCACCAAGAGAAGCTACAGAGCTTCAAATGGCATGTATGTTTAAAGTAACCATTAAGTGAATACACACATGAGTCTGTCACAGGGAAGGTTTGCTGCTGATCTACAAGTTGGGGAAATAGGTGTCTGTGTGAGAATGACTTACTATCAAGGTTCAGGAGATGAGACTCTCCTTTTGACTTTTGCCATAGGGCACCTGCACTCACTGGAGAGAGACAGACAGAGACGGAGGGAAAGTGAGAAATCATCCACAGTGGGGAGAGCCATGCTGCAATCACTTCTCCATTCTCCTTTTGGGATATTGGGCATGCACACACAGGTGTCTGGTGTGATTTTCATGCTTCCAGGTCTGGGACTCAGACATAGTTTGTGGGGATCCAGCACCTTAATCATGTCATCTGCTGGTCTTAGGAATTGTGACTTTAAGTGATGAATCATTTTGAAACGATAAGTGATGCTTCTTGGGAAAGAACAATCTTCTCTCAGCACAGTGCTATAATGACGAAGAACCACAGGCCCAAATAAGAAAGACTTTTCTAAGGCAGGTGTACAAGGGCTGGTGCCCTTTACATGACTGTGATTCTGATTCAGAGCAACTTGGTGGGACTCATGGAAACTAGTCCCCCTTCCCACGGTAGAACAAAAAGTAGAATTTTGGAGATTTCAGAAGAGAGAAATGGAACTGTCAGAATGATAGTTTTATAAATTTAGAAATGAACACCTCATGGCAGTAAGATTAGGAAATATTCCTTAAGGTCAATTGATTCTATCCTCAGACGAGTTATTTTTAAAAGTGTTTTTTTTTTTTTTTAAATCTCCATATAGTCTTACTTGGGTGTGGTGCTTATTTCCTCCTTCCTTTATCTTGGCAGAACATCCCCATAATATGTTTCCCACAAGGAAAAGCCAAATCCTAACATCAGACAGTCATACTCAAGCAAATAAAAATTATTCCACATTTTCCTTTATAGACCCGTTATTAGTGCTGTTACCCATGATATTTGTAACAATGTGCCAGGTTGCCTAATATACTTCTTATTTGAACATATTCTTTTAAAGATCTCAACTTTACTAAAAGTCCAACCAAAGATGAGTAAAGCATGATAGTAAAAGAGACAATCAGACATACTTCAAAGGTCAATAGACCTTACCAGAAATGAGGATATTTCAAAACAGAGCTCTCTATTCCTGAACTTCTCAAATCCAAGTCAAAGCTGGAAGGGGCAAGGGGGCAGGAGGCTGCCAGATATCCTTGTTCTAGGGTAGAGAAGTTCCATTTCAAGGTTAATTACAATGACTGAGAAGATGCCTGGAGAGGAAAGTGCTCTTTGACGTCATCGCAACTTAGAAGTTTCTCTTACACTGAGAAACAAACAAGGTGGAAGATCAGTCCTCAGCCACATGCATGAGACTTAAGTGGCCACTATTAGTTTACCAGGGCTTCTAATCCTGTTAAATTGTTACTTATCGTTTAACGTTTTCTTTCTTTTTTTTTTTTTTTAAGTTTTTTCTTGCCATAGGCCGCATGTGCTCACCAGAGAAAGACAGAGAGATGGTAAGAGGGCAAGTGAGAATTACTCTCTCACGCCCCACCAGGGAAAATGGCCATGCCACAATTCTTTTTTCTCCATTCTCATGGTCAGCCATGTGGGAGTTCAACACCTTTAATCACCATGCTACCTGCTGATCCCTCTTGGTTTTTCTTTATCAGTTGGAAAATAATGGCAAGTAGAACTCAAACTTTTTAGGTTTTACTCTAAAGCACATTTCACACTAGATGATTCTGAAAGCTAAATGACACTTAACTGTCTATAGTTTTCTAAGTCCACTTACAGCAAGGTGGACTAAGTAGAAGTTTCAGACTTACACATATCCATGGTTTTTCCATCCTTTCTGAAGGCACAAAAATACTGGCTACCAAAATGTTTCTTAGAACATATACTCAGGGAGCCAGAAAGTGGTGCAGTGACAAAATGCAAGTCTGTGTGAGGCAATCCCACATGGGAAGGTTCCCAGTTCAGGTACAGACACCTCCCTGAGTATGCCCAGCATACGCTTGCCCATGATCTGGCCTGGCTGAAGCCTGCAGGTAGATCACAGCATCAAGACCCTGTTGGAGGTCCTACCTCTCTCTCTTTCTCTCTCTCTAGTTCATAGAAGAAAAAAAAATAGGCTTTTAAATAGATTTTAAAATATGCACTCAGATTGTCCATGGTATTTGTTGCTATTATTACTATTACTAAATAAGAAATTTATTATGAATTATGACAGATCCAGTGATATGCTAAAATAGTAAGATGATTTTCTTTAGATTTTATCCTACATTACCAAAGCCCCCAAATTCCAGTGTGTGAAGTCTGACATCATTAGCGGCTTCAAAGAATTGGCAAGTTTAAACAGGTGTGCGAAAGTCTTGGGTATTTTTTGGTGACAAATCATTTATTTATATCCAAGTAAATATTGTCTACTAACCTGTGTCAAAACAAAGTGTTCATACTTTACTTGATTCTTTTAGCAAGTCCTTTTAAACTTAAATAATGCCTCCCAGGGATTGTGCTGAAACACCTGTTTTCTTAAGCAACATGTTCTCTGTGAAGCCATTTTACAATTTGTGCCAAAATAAAACCAGCAATACCTCCTAAGGTAAGCCAAATGAAAACAGAAATATGTGACAGGTTTACTTACTAAGAGCCTGATGTTGTCAATTCAGGTTATCTCTATTTATCTAACACTGGTTGATTTAATCTCATCTTATAAAATGCATGTTACTAAGTTGACACTAAAACCTATTCATGATGTTCTCCATTTTTAAAAAAATACTGGAAGAAATTCAAACAGAAAAATATACTTTAAACATGTCAATAGTACCTTCATTTCTGACTTATTCACTTATAAAATGTAGTAGCAAATTAATATAACCTGTGTCAAAACAAAGTGTTCATACTTTACTTGATTCTTTTAGCAAGTCCTTTTAAACTTAAATAATGCCTCCCAGGGATTGTGCTGAAACACCTGTTTTCTTAAGCAACATGTTCTCTGTGAAGCCATTTTACAATTTGTGCCAAAATAAAACCAGCAATACCTCCTAAGGTAAGCCAAATGAAAACAGAAATATGTGACAGGTTTACTTACTAAGAGCCTGATGTTGTCAATTCAGGTTATCTCTATTTATCTAACACTGGTTGATTTAATCTCATCTTATAAAATGCATGTTACTAAGTTGACACTAAAACCTATTCATGATGTTCTCCATTTTTAAAAAAATACTGGAAGAAATTCAAACAGAAAAATATACTTTAAACATGTCAATAGTACCTTCATTTCTGACTTATTCACTTATAAAATGTAGTAGCAAATTAATATGAATACAAAAAAGGTTAAGCTTAAAGATTGGCATGTTTAATATCTAATTAGCATCTTTCTTTACTTTTAAATCAGTACCCTATTTGTGTTTCTTGAGAATGTTAGTGTGTTTAGATTATGTATTTCTTCATTATTTTTTGAAAAAAGCTCTGATTAACTTCTCTCTATCTTTCAATATTCAATTTATTATGAAACCATTCTAGAATCCTTTTCGTTTTAAGAAATTTTTGCTATAGGGTGCGTGTGCTTGCTGGAGACACAGAGACAGAAAGTGAGAAATCATCCCCCAGGGGTATGGCCATACCACAATCTCTTCTCCTCCATTCTCCTCTCAGGATCTTGGGCGTGCACACACATGCCTGATATGAGTTTTAAGCCGCCAGGTCTGGGACTCAGACCGCAGTTGGCTGTGTGGGAGTCCAGTGGCATAACCATTTTGTCATCTGCTCATCTCTAGAATTCTTTTTTTTTGGAGAGGTTTTCGCTATAGGGCGTGTGTGCTTGCCAGACAGAGAGACATAGAGACAGAAATCACCTCCCAGGGGGGATGGTCACACCGCAATCCCTTCTCCTCCATTCTCCTCTCGGGATCTTGGGCACGCACGCACACGCACCTGGCGGGATTTTTAAGCCACAGGGTCTGGGACGCGAACTGTGGTCGACTACGACTACGTGGGAGTCCAGAGACATAGCCATTACGCTAACTGCTGGCTCCCTCTAGAATTCTTTATCCCATTTCCTTTTGCTTTAATCTTTATGCCATAGCAGTAGTCACATCAAATATGCATCATTACAGACTCCCTGCCTCCTCTCCCAAATGTACTTTCCAGATGCCGGTTCTTTGGTATATGCCCCTTCATGTCTTATGTACTGCCTGGCACATAGTGGACTTACTAAAATTTTTTCAGTGAACAAATAAATGATTAATACCTTTATTAGTTAAGGACCTGAAATAGAACCATCTTAAAATCCCACTAAAAAAAAAAAATTGGGGCCAGCAGGTGGCGTGGTGGTTAAGGGCACTGGACTACCATATGGCCAACTGGACCTGGTGGCTTGCTTTCTCACTCTCTCTCTCTCTCTTTCTCTTTCTCTCTCTCCATCCCTTTCTGGTCAAATTGAAATCAATAAATAAAGTTAAATAAAATAAAAAAAATTAATAGTGGGTTTCTTTAAAAAAAAATTAGTAACATCTACTAAAATGTAGTGAGTACTAAACAGAGATATGCATTTTTCTTTTTCTTTTTTTAAAAAATCTGGCCAGAGGGTACATGCTCTCACTAGGGAGAAAGAGAGACACACAGTGAGAGAGAGAAAAAGAGAGGAGAAAGTACTTCTTATGGGGAATATTCACACTACAATCCCTTCTCTTCTATCTCTTTGTTCCCAGGGATTTTCACCATGCTCACACATGTGCTTAGTGCACTTCTCAAGCCATCAAATTTGGGACTTAAACTATGTGGTCAGCCATGAGAGAGCCAGTTGCCATAACCGCCAAGCCATAGGCTGTCCCCAAGGTATGCATTTTCTTCTTTTTTTTTAAGAATTTTTTTTTATCTAACTTTAGTTATTTATTTAAATTTTGACCAGAGGGAGAGAGAGAGAAAGAGAGAGAGAAAGGGAAAGCAAGTCACCAGGTCCAAGACTCGAACCATGGTCATGGGGAAGTCCAGCATCCCCCCTACCAGGTCCCCAAAGGGGGGGGGGGCATTTTCATAGGCAGAAAACTTCATTGTTTCTTGATGCTTTCTAAAAGACTGGAAGAAAGCAAAATTACAACTTATAAATCCTAATAGGAATTTTATTTGGTGATAAAATTGTTTTCTTAAAATAATTTGTAATTATTTATTTAATTTTATTTATTATTACTTTCTAAGGCATGCACATTCACCAGAGAAAGGGAAAGTGAGAAAACAAGTCACCAGGTCCAGGACTCAAACTGGTTATCCATGTGGGAGTCCAGTGCCTTACCCACCACGCTATCTGCTGGCCCCTCCCCCGAAAAAATAATTTTTTTAACACACATAAGTAGACAAAACAAAAAATGCATTGTCCTCTAATGGCTGCAAATATTTCGTGTTCATTGCTCATGTTCTGAGATGCACATCTTTGGTGAGAGCTTGCTTGTTTTAATTGGTAGAGGAAAAGTACTACAGTAACAAAACCATTAAAGGCTGTGTGATGGAATCTGGAGTAACTACAGTTATTTAAAAATAAATATTTTCACTCTTGAGTTTAACAATTTCTAAAACAGATGTCTTTTATCAAAGAAAGTAGCATATATTTTTTCTTCTTTATTTTTGGCAGGGATATTTGCATTTTCTACACTCTCTCTGATAGGGAAGAAGTTTGGTTTTGTATGTTTCTTCACTTGAACTTTTCATAATTTAGAGCGGCCCTCTAAGACATAGAGATGGTAGGTATACTGGTTAAGTTTTGTGATGGGTTTTACAGTCAGGCAGTACTGAGTTTGCAGATCACATAGTAATAATGACTAACGTTGTGGAGACATTATTAGATGTCCAGCTTTAAGACAATTTTCTTTATATTAATTATTTCACTAAATATTTACCTTTTCTTTCTTTTTTTTGGAGAGGTTTTTGCTATAGGGCATGTGCACTTACCAGAAAGACAGAGAGAGAGACAGAGAGATAAAAAGCGAGAACTCCCCCCCCCAAGGGAGATGGCCACACCGCAATCCCTTCTCCTCCATTCTCCTCGGAATCTTGGGCACACACGCACATGTGCCCAGCATGAGTTTATGCCACTGGGTCCAGGACTCAAACCGTGGTCGACTACATGGGAGTCCAGTGACATAGCCATTACGCCAACTGCTGTTCCCTAAATATTTACATTTTAAAAGTTATTATTATGAATATTTTTCAGACAAATAAATGGATATATAAAGTATCAAGTAAACTTCCCAAGGACATTCACCTGGAAAGGCAGGATTTGAATGCAGGTCTGTTCTATTCCAGAACTCATGTTTTGACCACTATACTCTTTTTTGTTTGTTTGTTTTTTATTTTTTAGATTTTTTTTTAGATCTTTTTCCCATAGGGTGTGTGTGCTTGCTGGAGAGGAGAGAGACAGAGACAGAGAGAGGGAAAGTGAGAAATTATCCCCCAGGGGGATGGTCACACTACAGTCTCTTGTGCTGTAGTCTCTTTTTGGCATTTTAGTCACACACGCACATGTGCCCAGTGTGATTTCCAAGTCACCACGTCTGGGACTCAATCCATGGTTGACCACGTGGGAATCCAACTGCTTAACTACCATGCCATCTGCTGCCCTTCCCTACAATACTCTTAGTCACCTACTAACTGTGACCTTGGACATACTACTGCACATCTCTGCCTCCTGTTAGGTGATCATAGGGATTTAATGAATTGATACCTGTAAAACATTTAGGTTAGTGCTTGATAAAGAATAAGCTTTCAATAAGTTACAACCTCAAAATAGTTGTTATTTTTGCTTTGGACAGTCAATTGTTAGAAAACTAGGGGGAAAATTTAATAATCTTTTATATTTACTCAGATATTTATATTTCATATATCCTTCGTTACATACTGTTAATGTTCAATTTCCATCTACTATTGTTTCTTTTCAGCCTGAAGAACTCTCTTAGCTTTTCTCGTAGGCTGGATTTTCAGGCAATGTATTATCTTCCCTAGTTGTACTTATTGAAAAATTTTCTTCTTTTGCCACCACCTTTGAATATAGAATTTTAAGTTTACAGAAATTGTTTATTTTAATTTTGGCAGTTGAATGATATTTCCTTACTTTCCAGCCTCCTTAGCTTCTAATAATAAGCCAAATTGTGTGTGTGTGTGTGTGTGTGTGTGTGTGTGTGTGTGTGTGTGATTTTTCCTCTTTATTTAATATGTCTTCTCCCCCTCCTCCCCAGCTGCTTTTAAGATTTTTTCTTTGATTTTCAGTGAATATGCCTAAATGTATAAGTTATTCTATTTGGGATCTTGGTATGCTTTTAGGATCTGTGTTGATATTTTCATATAATTAGGAAAAATTTTGTCCAACAGTCTTTCCTATTTTTTTCTCATCTCTTTCTTATCTCGTTCTGGGATTTGCATATTTGACCACTTGTGTATTTGAGCACTTGATACTGTCATATGCTTTTGTTTTTTCTGTTTTTTTTTTCCCTTAGTCTTTTTTCTTTCTGTGCCTATTTTAATAATTTTATTGACTTGTCTTCAAGTTTATTGACCCTTCATGTGGCACTGTCCAATCTACTGTTGGTCCCAACAATGTTTTTTAATTTTAGATAGTGTGGGTCTCCAGGTGGCATGGTGGTTAAGGTGCTGGATTCCCACATGGCTGATGTTGGTTCAAGTCCTAGAACTGGCAGCTTGCTTTCTTACTTTCTGTTTCTTTTCTTCTCTGTATCTTTTTGGTCAAATAAAAAATAAGTAAACAAACAAATTAAGTAACAAAATTAAATAAATGATTCTTTAACAAAGAACTTTTTAGATATTGTATTGTATTTTTTATTCTAGGTGTTCTCCTTTTTTGTTTCATTTCCATATCTCTTCTGAAATTACCTGTCTCTTCATCCATTTTCTTGATGATCCCTTAATATATTTATCATGGGTATTTTATTTTTAAATTATTATAATTTTTGATTTACATATAATCATTATATACATTTGTAGGGCACAGCGTGGTTTTTAAAAGTATGTATATAATGTGTAATAAAGAAGTCAGCAATATAAACATATTCACCATCTTCATCAGTTAACATTACCTTATGCTATAAACATTCAAAATTGGTTATTTTGGAAGTATATATAGAATTGTCAATGATGCTATTTACTGTGAAATACTGTCTAAAGAAAAACAAAGTGATTAAAAATCAGACAAAAAGTCTCATAAATTAATAAGGATGGATTTTTGAAGACAAATATTATATTTTTTAA
>NW_006159432.1:724986-767066 GCF_000334495.1 Tupaia belangeri chinensis
TTTTAATTTAATTTTATTATTATTATTATTATTATTACTATTTAATTTTACCAAAGAGAAAGAGAGGAAAGTGGGAAAGCTAGCTGCCAGGTTCAGGACTCAAATTGCAGTCAGCCATCTGAAGTCCAGTGCCTTACCTACCACACTACCTGCAACACCACAAAGTTTTACTAGTTAGTTTAAAGATCTCGGCTGCAAGTTTAATATCTGACTGATTTGTAAATCTGTTTCTACCTACTGCTCTTTTTCTTGACTGTGAGTCAGACGCTCTGATTTCTTTGCATGTTTAATACTTTTCTTAAAAGAAACTTACACTGGGTATTGTACATGATGATACTTACAGAGGTTCTGTATTCTGCAGTTGCCTCTGAAAAATGACGAGATTTTTTTCTCTCTCTCTCTCTTTTTATTTTAGCAGGCAGTTAAATTACTGGTGGGTTACTTTGATCCTGTCAGTATCTAGCTATATTTTTGGGGTTTTGTTAGGGTGAGTTTATTTCAGTTTTGATCTTTGTTCTAGTATGTTATTCTTACTCCTAAGGTGTGGCCCTTCTGGGGTTTGAATGGAAAGTCCAAGATGTTCACTAAGCCCTGTTAACTTAATGGGACTTGAATGCCAAATTCTGTGTCCCCTCTACAAGGCAAATATTAAAATCTCTTCTCAACTTCCAGACTTTGTGCATTTGATTTCCACTGAGGGCTTATTCTTTCTTCTCAATTGCAAGTTCAGGTATAGCTAAGAATCTGAAGGTAGTTTATGTGAAGATTTGAGAACCTCTTCCGACTGGTGGAAAGCTTCATTTGCAAATTTCTTCCTTGTTTCCAGGTACTTTGACAGTCTTGAGCTCTGAAGTTTGAGCATCTTAGTATGAAAGAATTTCTATTCTCTAAAGGAACTGTAAACCTAATAGGCTGCAAGGACTGGGGGAGTTCCCTGAAAAGAAAGTTAGAAAACTGTACATCTCACCTAGTTTGGTTCCCTTATTTCAAGAATCACATCACCTCCACTTTCTGCTTGCTTTTGGTTACTCTTCAGTAACTCAGGCAATTTTGTTTTATACTTTGTCCAGAGTTAATAATTGTTAATAGTAGGAAGATTATTCTGTTATAGGTTACTCTGCCATAAGTGAAACCAAAAATGCACATTTTTAATAAATTATGATATAAATATTAATCATCTTTTTCTTTTATCAATGAAGCACAGTGAATGTTAAATTTTTGGCATAAGGCCACATTTGGCGTAGAAAATGCCTTCTAATTATAAGACATCATCATTAGAGGAATGACTTAGAGCTTATCAGAAGGACAACTAGAGAAGAGTAGACAACTGCAGAAGAGAAAATCACAGAACAAGTAGAGCCCCACAGCCGGTTGAACTCACGATAACCTGCTGTCACTTGCACAATGTTCCCGCAGCTGTCAGTGAAATCCTTCTTATAGCCAGATGTTGCTTCTGAAAAAGTCATTGTGAAGTTCACAAACTCAGAGCAAAGACTTTGTCATGACCTGGTGTGGCTAACAGACAAATACCTCCACAAAAGGAAAAATCAAAGAAAATACAAGACTTCTGAAATTTAGAAATAATTTTCTATAGTGGAAAGAACAAAACTCATTGGCTGCAGATCGTGTTTATGTGCTCCTACTTCAGAAGTATGGTGGGAACCAGCAGTTAGCGTAATGGCTATGTCGCTGGACTCCCACGTAGTTGACCGCGGTTTGTGTCCCGGACCCAGTGGCTTAAAACTCACGCCGGGCACGTGTGCGTGCGTGCCCAAGATCCCAAGAGGAGAATGGAGGAGAAGGGATTGTGGTGTGACCATCCCCCCTGGGGGGTGATTTCTCGCTTTCTGTCTCTATGTCTCTCTCTGTCTGTCTGGCGAGCGCACGCGCCCTACAGTGAAAATCTCTCCAAAAAAAAAAAAAAGAAGTATGGAGAAAGTCGTGCTGCATAATGTGCTCATATAAACATGTGTGGCCTGTCACCTCATGTGTGCACGCTGCCTGCTCATGGCACTCTCTCTGGTGTTTTAGACTCTAGTTTCCTTTAAATACAGTTATTAAAATAAGTTTGGAGGGCCAACTGGTGGCATGGTGATTAAGGCAGCTGATTCCACATGGCCAACAGTGCTGTTCAAGTCTTAGACTGGGTGGCTTGAAAAGCACAACAGGGATGTGTATAAGCGAAAACCCCAAAAGAAGGGAAAAATGGAGGAGAAGAGATTGCAGCATGGCAACTCCCATGGGGTTGGAGGGAAGGTGGTGCTTTCTCACTTTTTCACTCTCTTTTTGTTTCTGTCTCCCTCTGGTGAGTGCCTGTGCCCTTTGGCAAGTTAAAAAAATTTTAATTTTTAAAAAATGCTGACTCAAAAACCAAACACCATCAACAAATATTTCTCAATGTTTTCCATGAAAGAACCTGTGTGAAGTACCTGAACTACTGGCTTTATTGTAAAAATTATAAATTGCGATAGTAACAATGTGAGAAATGACCAGACCAAAAAAGAAAGTTCTAGGACACACTGGTACCCGAACTAGGACTTGAAAAGCCAAAGCACTAACTCATGGGAAACAGGAGTGAAATACAGATATGAGGATCAACATAACCAAAATCTAGGAAATAAAATGGCATACGATGGAGAGAAGAGAGATGGCCCTTTTATTTGAGATGGTGCATACGTGGAAGAACATGACATTGAGTTAAAAGAGGTAAGTCGGTTATGGCTAGAGAAAGTCAACTATTACCAGAAAGAGTTTAGTCCTGACAGTAGAGTATTTTCAAAGTCCAGAAAATAGTATATGAAAATAGTACACTTTAAGAAATCTCTTTAATGGGGAAGGTGCATTTTTATTATGATAATATTATACACTCAATTTTACTTGCTATTGTTTATGAAGTTGTTTTTTAAATAAACAATAGAAGACACAGTGCACTCAGACAGCAGAGAAAAAAGTTGGAGATGGATTTTACACTTAATGGCCAGTTACCATGATAGTGACAGAAATTGTTACTATGATGAAATATGAAGGGAAAGTCCATTTCTACAGCATAGCTTTTCCTTCGTGCGTTTACCTCTTTTAGGAGCATATTATTTCCACTCAGGTATAGTCAAGTAGTTCTTTTTTCTTTTCTTCTTTTTTTTTTTTTTAAGAGTTTTTTTATATATTTTTTTTCTCCTACAGGGCACATGCACTCACTGGAGAAACAGAGAGAGAAAGACAGAAAGTGAAAAATCACCCCCTGTCAGGGGAGATGGCCACATCACAATCCCTTCTTTTCCATTCTCCTCTCAGCATTTTGGGCACACACACACATGTGCTTGGAGGGAGTTTTAAGCCACAGGGTCTGGGACTTGAGCCGTGGTCTACTACATGAAAGTCCAGCAACATAACCATTATGCTATCTGCTGGTCCCTCATTTTTTTTTTAAGAGACTTTTTTTCTTTCTTTTTCTTTCTTTCTTGTTTTTTTTTGCTATAGGGTGTGTATGGTCACTGGAGAGACAGAGAGAAAGTGAGAAATAACCCCCCAGGAGGTTGGCCATGCTGCAATCCCTTCTCTTCCATTCTCTTCTGGGATTTTGGCCATGCACACGCTGAGTGAGTTTCAAGTCACTGGGTCCAGGACTCAAACCATGGTTGGCCATGTGGGAGTCCAGCACCTTAAACACCATGCCACTGGCTGGATCCTAGTTTGATATTTCTTAAAAAGCCATTTTATGCAGCACACACTGAAGTGCCGTAAAAAGGAAATCAGCTTTCTGTACTAAATGGTATAGAATCACCTCTTATTCGTTTGTTCAGCTGACCATTTATCATCCGATGTGTCAGGCATGATTCTAGGTACTGTGGCAATTAGATGATGAGTTTCTTTCTCCATGGGTCCAACTTTTTAGGGCTTACTCCTGACCTGTTCCTCTGCTTTTAGAGGCCACAGCCGTGGGCCCATTCTCATTCCTTAAGATTGACTCACAGTCTAGCCTACTTCAGTTTGAAACCTCAGTTTCCCCTGTCTTCTTTTTGTTTTTCTTTCTTAGTTCTAAATAATCTTAAAGAACGAGTGTAATACATAGCCTTTGAGATCTGTTCTTATATCCCAGCCTGCACAGAGAACAATGCCAAATTGGTCTTGACCTCCTAAGTGGGACTCAAGCTCAATACCTTGTTAAGTGTTAGAAAACATAAGCTAGAAATTAACTTATCTTACAGTACTTTGGACAAACCAATGAAGAAGTTGATGAATAAACTGTATTTCCTATGGTAGTAGGGTTTTTCTTTTTATGACATACATAACATAATGCCTGCATACTTTTCCCTTAGTCTGTTAACTAAATGTCTCCCCTTTAATGTTATCTCCTTTGTTGAAATAAAGTAACAACCATAGCTCTATCATGTAATTTTATTATTTTATTGTACTTTCATAGGAGGAACAAGTAATTTTCAAATGAATTTCAGTGTTCTCTGTCACAAAAAATTAAATTATATCTTGAGACTGAATTATTCTTTTATGTAGTATGATATGACACTAACTCAAGACAGATCCCAAAACAATAGAAGCCATCATCAGTACTTTGATTTCCTTGTATTTTGGTGTATCAGTGACCTCCATGCATGGAGTCAGGAGAAGCTATGAATCAGTAGAGTCCAACGCTGAAAGAGAAGCAGGTGGTTCGTGGCTTGTGAACTCTGTTCATTACTCATTTGAATTTTCAAAATCAGTTTCATCTGGGGCCAACTGTACCAACATCCATAATTCTGAACATTTCCACGCTTCTCCTATGGCTTTCCAAGTATATTGATAAAATAAATTCAGGTAGCATTCATTGACAGGCTATCACACTTAACCTACTCAGAAAGTTTTCTGTAATTAGTAGCAAAGAAGTTCTCATGATAAAAGGAAAACTGCATGTAATTATGCCAAGTGGGTCCAAAAATCTTAACGAGGTCTGTAAAATATTCGAAGTGGAAATGCCAACAAGAAGATTTATGAGAATAAGAAATTATATTTCACATACATTCTCATTTTTTTAAGGGATGGTTTCTGTTATAAATCAAGAGCAAAGTCCAGAATAAAATGTCTGAGTGGAGCATTTAACAGCTTCTGAATATTAGCTAAGGCAAGGGCTTTATAACTAGGATCTGTTTTTTAAAATCAACCTGATTTAAATCTATTTGAGTTGATTACATCTAAAAATGTCATTCAATAAAGGCAGTAGAAGATGACTGAGGAGCCCCTCCTTTGAAAAGCTACCAGAATCTTCACCTCTTATTCTCCAAGTCTAGAGCTCAGGATGCTTCAGCTTTGCCTTGGTGCCATGACTGAGGCCATAGAACATACCATTCTAAAATTGAGGACAGGCAACCGGCAAGTGGCATGGTGGTTAAGGTGCTGAACACTCCCACGTGGCCGATCGTGGTTTGAGTCCCAGACCTGGTGGCTTGCTTTCTCATTTTCCTCTCTCTCTCTCTCTCTCTCTCTCTCTGTGTGTGTCTCTCTGGTCAAATTAAAATAAACGAATGAATAAATAAATGAAATTGAGTAAAATAATTTTTAAAAAATTTTAAAAAATAAAATTGAGGATGATATTTCCAGGCTTCCTATTGATTCATAAGAAGAACCTAATTCATAAAATACAAGGAAATTTTTTAAGTTCATGAAAAACTGAAATTAAAGTATGAGTTTATTTTTCAGCAAAACCATTTTGAAATCCATGCATCATTTGTATAATATACATTCGCCATCAACTTTTTAAAGACTCCTCATCTTTCATAGCTGTCCTATTCACTCAGTAGAATTAAAGATGAGAATTTAGATGTATAAGACCAGCAAACACATTGGGTTATCTGAGGTCTCTTTCTCTAGAGTTAACCCTTTACCCTGGATTACTTATTTACAGGGGCAGGTTTCTTTTCTTTTTCTTTCTCTCCCTCTTTTTTTTAAATTTTAAATTTATTTATTTACATTCATTCACTGTACATCATTACAGTATACAAAGTGAGCTTTTTCATCCAGAATATACTGTATATTGGCTCAATCACGGATATGACCATACTTATTATCATCCACAAATAATTTTCTGTTTCTTGTTTCTCATATATTTTACTTTTTTGCTTTCCCCCTCAATTCCCTACCTCTTACCCTCTGTGATTTCACACCCTCCTCTCATACTCTCTAGTAGCTACAGTTGCTTTCTGTGCCTTTTTTCCCCCATTTTTTATTGATTCAGAAAAGATCTTAATCTTAATCTAAATACTTTCAATAGCAAGTGCAGCTGATATATACATATCTATGAACACATGTCTGACTTTAGGCATAAACCTTAGTGAGTAGAATGAACATACTATAAAGTGGCACCTAGATGAAGCTATATAGCTTACTGCTGTCATTAAATACTTTTTTTTATGAATTTTTAATTTCAAGAAAAGTTCTAGTTTCAATAGATCAAAATGAAAAAATGTGGGACTAGCAAGTGGCGTGGTGGTTAAGGCACTGGACACTACCATATGGCCGACCAGGGGTTGAGTCCTGAATCTGGTGGTTTGCTTTCTCACTTCCTCTCTCTCTCACTCTCACCCTCTGTCTCTCTCTCTCTGGTCAAATTAAAAAATAAATGAATGAATAAATAAAATAAGATAAATAATTTTATTTAAAAAATGAAAAAATGTTAAAAGAAGTTTGCTTAAGGATTAAAGCCAGTAAAAAAGTTCAGATTCAGTTCAAACAATAGGTAGATGAACCTATCAACAGCTCAAGAGAAGACAAAAATCCTTAAATCTAGAAAACAAAGCATAGAAGAAAATCAGTAATATTTTAGTCAAAAGTCATAAAATTCTATTTCACCAGTTCAGGCTCATGTAATTAATCTCCCTTCTGTTGAATTCGTAGTGTTACTGTGGTCTGTTCATTCCTTTTAAATTCTGAGAGGTAACATTCAACGTCATTATTGGTCTTTCCAGACTTGGCCCTTCAATTGAGTTGGTCATTCCCTTGATTGTTTTTTGTACTTTTATTTCAGTGTTTCTGACTTTAGTTTTCCTGATACAGCACTCCTTTCAGAACTTCCACGAGAGCTGGTCTGGTGCTGGTAAATTCTTTCAGGTTTTGTTTTATATGAGAATATTTTTGTCTTTTCTTCCTGTATGAAGAATAATCATGCCAGGTAGACTATTCTTGGTTGAAATTATTTCCCACTTAACACTTTGAATGTATTTTCACATTCTTTCTTTGCTTACATTGTTTCTGATGAGAGGTTGGACATTAGCCTGATGGATATCCTTTGAAAGTAACTTAAAGTTTCTCTCTTGCCAGTTTTACTATCTTGTCTCTGTCTATGGTTTTGGTCAATCTGGCTATGAATCATCTTGGAGAAGATCTTCTTGGGTTGATTCTATGTGGGCTTCTTTGTATTTCTTGGGTCTGGATGTTTGAATGCCTTTCTAGGTTTGGGAAGATTTTTTTTCCAGGCTTTCATGGAATAGATGATCAATGCCCCTATTAGTTTCTTCACCTCTTGGGATACTGATTATCTGGATGTTTGGGCATATAATGATATCTAATATTTTTCATATGTTATTTTCATTCTGGGGGCTTATTTTCCCAGTCTTTTTGGTGAATTTTTCTTTCATTCTGGGGGGTTATTTTCCCAGTCTTTTTGGTGAATTTTTCTAGGTCAGAGATTCTGTCTCCTATATATGAGATTCAATTTTCTGCATGATCTAATCTGCTTTTAATACTTTCAAGAAAGGTTTTTGTTTTCTGTATCACAGCCTTCATCTCTAACAACTCCATTTGATTCTTTTTTATGGTGTGTATTTCCTCTTTCAGATCATGGAAGAACTTCCTCACCTCCTGGAACTTGTCTCTTTTCTCTTGCATCTTCTGGAGTTCCTTGTCTCTCTTCTCTTGCATCTCTGTTAGCTTTGTCACTATGAATATTCTAAATTCTTTATCTGATATTTCCATGAGTTCCAATGTATTGTCTGTCAAAGATGAGAAGTTATTCTTTACCTTTGAGGGAGAGATACATTCTTGGCTTCTCATATTTCTTGGGCCTCTGTGGTGGTTTCTGGTCATCTAATGGATTATGCATTTTTTTTCCTAGGTTTTGGAGTTAAATCTGAGTTTTCTAGGTTTTGGAGTTAAATCTGAGCATTTAGAGGCATGCAGGAGGTGCTTTGCCATCTCTCTGCAGTTCTGTTTTTCTCCCTTGCTCTGCCATCTCTCTGCAGTTCTGTTTTTCTCCCTTTGTGCAGCAGATTTGTGGGAATTGAGGATTACTCTGACCCTAAAAGTATTCAGATATTTGGCTACTGTACATCTAGACCTGTCTAGAAGCTCAGTGTGAAGAGGCTGAGCAGGAAAGTGAGAAAGGTAGAAGAAAAAAGAAAAGGAAAAGAAAACAAAGGAAAAAATGACAAAAACATTTAAAAAAGGAAAAAAAATGACAGTAAAAAATGAAAACCATGCACCGTGCAAAGGGCAGCTCAGAGTTTAAATGTAGATGGTTTGTGATGGGCTCTTCTAGATCTTGGTGTCAGGAGGGTGAAGTCTGGGCAGAAAATCTTTAGTTGTCCTAATCCCTAAAAGGAGCCGTTAGGAGACAGGAGCAGATTTCTAACGGTTGTCTTTATCCATTGTGACAATGCCCAGCAGACTTGTCCGTCCAGTGATAGGCACCCAAAAGAAACCAAGCCTGCTAGAGCATTTTTCTTGACAGTTTTGAGAGAGGCTCAAGAGATTTGGATGGTGCTAGTGAAAGAATTTATAAACACGGGCCATGGGTTTTGTCAGGTAGGTCAGGAAGATGGAAAAAAGAAAAGTCTGAAAACAGAGAGTAGAAAGAAAGAAGTTCATGCAAAAGGAGAGGCAGAAAGATGTGGGGAAAAACACTGGCAAGGAGTGGAGGTCTTTGGGAGTGTTTCCTATGAGTCCTCTGTTTCTGGTGAATGATTACTCTGCTATAATGAATGCCTATAGTGCGCTTTTTACCTCCCTCAGACCTCTCAGGGTTCTATGAACTTCCCAGTAGTTATATAACATATGTTCTTTTGAAACTTTAGTTATCTCAGGTTCATTTATATTATTTGGACCCCAAAATTCTGACAAATACAAGAAGAAAAGTTCATCCTTAAATACAATCTCAATAATTGGATCGTTGGAAAAGTCAAGACACATTTTTGCATTGAAAGAAAAATATGTCATGACATTTTGGACAACCAATACACGTAAGATCCAATACATTTAAAGTAGATGTTCATATGCTGTGTCCATTTTGCCTATTCATATCATACACATTCGTAGAGATTTCATGTCCTAGACTTGATGCACATCCTTCTTGCATTTGCATGGCCTTTCTTCTGCCTACAATACCTTCCCTTTTCTTCCTAGCCATCCACTTATAGATCAGAACTGAAATATTCCAGGAAACCTTTGCAACTTATCCCGCCCTTTTCTGGTTTCTTCTTAATCTTGTTCTAGCATCTCTCTACAGCCCTGAGACCATATTACCTTATTTTGCATGCATTTACATATTGCCTCCCAATCATTCTTAAACTGCATTGTTTATGTTTTCTCCCCAAAGAGACAATAAGTTATCTGACAAAAGGAGTAAAATATTTTACTCCATGTTTTAAATTTCCCCAGTGCTATGAATTGCATAACACAGGTGCCCCATAAATATGTTAACTGTCTCTTAGCATATCCTGAGTAAGTCACCAAAATCTCACTTTTTTGATACTAGAAGCAAATATTTGAAAACTATTGGCTTAAAATAAGGTGGTGATGACATCTGAAAAGGCCAAAATGTTAACCATCTAGAATTTACCTAGGATGCATTACTTCATGCATAGATTTCCATTTCTAAAAGGGAAGCAGTGTCAGAGTTCTAAAGCAAATTCTTTTATGCATAATGTATCTGGATGACTAACCACAGAGGTCCTTCCTTCTAAATGAAGCAAAGCAAAGTGCAGCTCTAAGAGTCCCCCCTTGGATTAGATTTCCCAGGATTAATCATCAATAGATACAGTGGACGATAAACTGTAGAAAGAACATATGCTTGCAGAGAAAACACCAAAACTATCAAGAAAATGAGACATCATAACCTTTGAAAAAAATGTTTGCAAAAAGTTCAGGAGGAAAAGCTTAGATTCTAATTTATCATCTGTAATGGGTCATAAAAGAAATCTCATTCTGATTAGATTATTCTATAATGGTGGATGGTCCTAAGACATTTCAAAATTAATTGGCAATTAGAGACTGATGCAAGCTATAGGTACAAGAATTTTTAACATTTTCAGAGGACCAGAAGGATTGAAGTTACAAGAATTCTTAACATTTTCAGAGGACCAGGAGGAGTTATTGTATACATCTAGAAATACATGGAAACTGTCTCTAATGACTCTCAGTTTTTATATTGTCACATGCACTAAAGCTACTAAGATGAGAACATTTTTTCAAATCTAAAGTAAATATCTGAAGTAGTTTTGTTACTCACAGAAAAACACAGCATGTTTACATGAATACCTCTTCGACTTGATTCCTTTGACCTGAGAACTTGAGTGAAACTCTGAAAAAGCTGCCAAGTTCCAAAGCTGGGAACAGACCCAGCCCAGCATGATTTTTATTCTTTTTCTCTAACTACCTGGAAACATTATCTAAGGAAGACAGGGGTTAAACATTTACAATTCCATTTATACTAATCGATGTTTGTGATATTTTTGAGCTTACAAGCATACTAAGAGCAACAAATTGTTTTGCTTTTATCATTTCTGCCTTCTCAAATCTAGTACTCCTTCGCTTTTTATCCTGTTTCTCTTTGCTCCAACTTATTTTGTTCTGTCAAATCTACCTCTGCTTACACTTGCAGATCGCTAGTCTTCTCCCAACAGTGGCCCTGAGAGGATAGCATCTCTGGTCATCTCACAGGCCTTTGGGAGACTTGTCAAGTCAGGAAAAGCTACTAGGGAGAAGGATAGGGTATTACCTGAGGAAAAGCAGATAGAAGACTAACAGAGGAGCTGTGCTCTGGGGTGTTTGTCTCTGTCAGGGTAATAGATACACCTACTCCATTACTGCTGCTGCCCCGAAATCTTCCAAGTCTTTCTTCTTTTTCCTGGAGTCTGCCATGAATATATTTACTTTACTCACTGTCATTGATACTGGCCCTTTCTTCCAGTCTTACCTCAATACATTTGGTTTCATGATCACAGAAAGTAGACATACTTGCTGTCTGACACAGAGGATATGTGACCATTTTTTAAAGCAGTAATTCACTGGGACCAGCAATTGGCATAATGGCTGTGTCGTTGGACTCCCATGTAGTCGACCAAAGTGCGAGTCCTGGACCCAGTGGCTTAACTCACACCAGCATGTGTGCGTGAGTGCCCAAGATCCCGAGAGGAGAATGGAGAAGAAGGAATTGCAGCGTGGCCATCCCCCCTGGGGGGTGATTTCTCCCTTTCTGTCTCTCTGTCTCTCTCTGTCTTTCTGGTGAGCGCATGCACCCTAGATCAAAAACCTCTCCAAAATAAAATAAAACAAAATAAAATAAAACAGCAATTCATTATTTTTCCCAAATTACAGACTGGCTAAGTAGACAACCATCAGAAGGTTAGCCTACTTAGGGGTGTCAGATGGTGGAGCAACCGTTCAACGAGATACTGCAAGGCAGTTCCACACAGGAAAGTTCTCAGCTCCAGTAAAGAGACCTTTCCAAGTGCTAGGCACATACTTGCTCAAGATCTGGAGTTGCTTGAAGACTAGGGGTAGATCATAGCATCCAGACCTGTTGGAGTGCTGTCTCTCTCTCTCTCTTTCTCCACCTCTTTCACTCATGGAAGGAAGAAATAAATAAACTTAAAACAGCAACAAAAAGGACTTGCCTGGTTCTTGCTTGACCAACTATAAATTGGAATCCCTCCAAAGTTTTGTATGAGAAGCCATCAAACTTAAGGCAAAACCATTCCTTCACAGTCTACCAACTCTTGGCCAATTTGTGGAAATATATCTCACAGAAACATATGTCTTTCTTTTAGGGGTAAAGCACCCAAATAGTCAGTACCGAAGTCTTCTTTCTCTCGTTTCTTAAACTGTGTCATGAGGAGATTGTAAAAATTTTAGACATATGATAACATTTTAAGCTTAGGGTCACAGTAAGATATAATAATGAGCTTGTAAACATTAGATGTTAAAAATAACCTAAATATGGGAACCAGCAGTTAGTGTAATGGCTATGTGGCTGGACTCCCACGTAGTCGATTGCGGTTCGCGTCCTGGACCCGGTGGCTTAAAACTCACACCGGGTGTGTGTGCGTGTGTGCCCACAATCCCGAGAGAAGAATGGAGGAGAAGGGATTGTGGCGTGACCATCCCCTCTGGGGGGGGTGATTTCTCGCTTTCTGTCTCTCTGTCTCCCCCTGTCTGGTGAGCACATGCTCCCTATAGCAAAAACCTCTCCAAAAAAATAATAATAATAATAATAACCTAAATAAGCAAAATATAACTTTAGCTATATAAACAATATTTTCCTTTTACCTTTTTTTATTTTTCCTTAGATTGACCCACATCATAATATCATTTAAATAGAAGTGTTTTCCTAATTAGTTTTATGGTTTTTCACATTCAGCAAATGACCTTCCATTTCTTGGTGCATGCTGTACTTCAAATATTTTGAAAACTAAAAATTATCTAGCAATTTGTTCTTTTAAAATACATTTTTGACCTGATCATGCCGGTAATAATTTTTTTTCCCACATGGGTCATTACACTCTTTATAATGGGAAGAAATAACTTTCAGATGTAGGGAGCTCTTGGAAGGTAGATTTGAGCCTTAGAAATTCAAATAACCCTGACTTTTGGATATAAACAAAATACAAAGACTTTCAAATGTTTTGACCACTAATAGAAATGTGCACTTTCATCCAAGGAATTTTTCAGTACTGGTGCGAATGCAAAATAGTACAGTCATTTTGGAATACAGTTTAGCAGTTTCTTATGAAACTAAACATACTCCTATCATACCATCCACCAGTTTTGCTCTTTAGTATTTACTCAAATGAATTAAAAATCAACAGACACAAAACCCTGCACATAAATACTGGTAGCAGGTTTATTCATTGTTGTCAAAATGTGGAAGAAACCAAGATGCCCTTCAGTAAATGGGTAAGTTATCTGTGGTACTTGCCCATGATCTGGAGCTGACTGAAGACTGGGAGTAGATCGTGGTAGACTTTGTTGGGGGTGCTGTTTCCCTTCCTCTTCCTCTAGCTCTTTCACTTATGGAAGGAGTAATGTAATTATTATTCAAGCCATGAAATATTATTCAGCAATAAAAATAAGTGATCCAAATACATAAAGGAAAGAAATGCACATTTCTAAGTAAAGAAGCCAATCTGAAAACCCTATTTACTGTATGATTCCGTTTATCTAACATTATGAAAAAAAAAAGGCAAACTACGGAGACAGTAATAGATCAGCAGCTACTAGAGATTTCAGGGAAGGAAGGAAAGATGAGTAGGTAGAGAACAAGAGATCTTTGGGTAATGGAAATATTCTATATGATACTGTAATCAGGGATACATGTCATTACACATTTAGCCAAACCCATAGAATGCATAAGGGCACTTCAGAAAGTTTATGGAAAGATGGAATTAAATTCCAAGTTTATGGGGCCAGCAGGTGGTGTGGTGGATGAGGGTGCTGGACTCCCACATGGCCGACCATGGTTCGCGTCTCGGACCTGGTGGCTTGCTTTCTCACTTTCCCTCTCTCACTCTCTCTTTCTCTCTGTATCTTTCTGGTCAAATTTAAAACATAAAACAAATGAATAAATAAAATTAAATAAGTAATTCTTTAAAAAATATAAGTTTGGGTCCAAAACAATTTTTGATACCCATGCATTTTTTTTAATAATATACATTTTCCATGAAGTTCCTGATGATCCTTCATACAACCAAAAGCATGAACCGTAGGCCCAGCCGTGGTGGCACACATGTAGTGCTATTTCTTGGTAGACTGGAGGCTTCAGGGATGCCTGAGTTTGGTTTTCAGGCTAACCTGCCTATGCCAGGTACAGCTGCACAAGTCTGTAATCCTAGCTAATTAGGAGGCTGGGGCAGGGAAATTCTAACACAGCAAGATCATGTCAAAAATACCCATCCCTATTTCTTTCCCTTTTCCTCTCTCTTTCTCTTTCTCTCATGAAAAGGACATTAAAAAGAACAATAATGTAAAAGAGAATTTTAGTAAAAATTAATATCTCCAAGCTAGGTACAGTGATTCACATCCATCGTCCCAGCTACTAGGAAGGCTGAGACAGGAGGATTGTGACACAATGAGAATCTGTCTAAAGGACACCACACACACAAACAAATAATAGACCAATATTGGCTAGTCAATTCTAACAAATGTACCACATGAAGATGACATATTAATAATAGGAGAAATGTGGAGGGTTGTTGGGGTAGGACAGTAGGTATACAAACTGCTTAAACTGCTCCAAAAACATCAAGTCTGCTAACTAAAAAATAAGACAAGGGGACCAGAACATGGTATAGCGGTTATATTGCTGGGCTCCCACTTGGCCAACTGCAGTCCAAATCCTAGACCCAGTGGCTTGAAAATCACACTGGTACATATGCATGCATGCCCCAGATTCTGGGAGAAAAATGGAGAAGAAGAGATTATGGTGTGGCCATCCCTCCCAGGGGTGATTTCTCACTTTCACTCTCTCCGTTTCTGTCTCCCTCTTTCCAATGAGCACACACACCCTAAGGCAAAACCCTCTAAAAACAAAACGTGATTTGTTTCTTCTCAACTTTAACAGAGTAATAAAGTCTTCGGGGCTTTCAAGGACACTTTTTTTTTTTTAATTTTTTTGGAGAGGTTATTTTTTGCTCCAGGGCACGTGCGCTCGCCAGACAGACAGAGAGAGACAGAGAGACAGAAAGCGAGAAATCACCCCCGGGGGGATGGTCACGCCGCAATCCCTTCTCCTCCAATCTCCCCTCGGGATCCTGGGCACGCACGCACATGTGCCCGGTGTGAGTTTTAAGCCACCGGGTCCAGGACGCAAACCGCGGTCGACTACGTGGGATTCCAGCGACATAGCCATTACACTAACTGCTGGTTCCCCTAAAGTTCATTTTTATGCTGCTGGTCCCACATTAGGTCTTTCTGACTGAAGGAAGAAAGTAAACAAGTCCTCTTTCCATTCTTAAGAGTAGGGGAAAAGTTGCAAAACAGGGGTAAATAGGAGCTTTCACTCTCCTACGAAGAGCTTGTCCTAGTTCTAACTTTGAGCTCCACAAACCAGTGCCAGAGCAAAGTCCATGACTTCCCTTCTGGGTGGAGTACAGCCCAGACATGGGGTCTTTCTCTGGGATAGCTAAGTTCCTGAGTCAGAGGGAAAGCACAATCAGAAAAGAATACTTGTATGGAAGGCCTGCATAGATAGTTCAGCATTAATATTACATCATACAGAAAACACTCGTAACACTTGCAACGTGCTTTATGATCCTCTCAGGATATTTTTATTACAATTACGGGCAACAGATTTTGAAAGGTATGCCCACAGTTCTCAATTTACCCAAGCAATCACTTTTCATTTACTTCAGCTCTTATATTAAAAAAAAAAAAAGTTTCAGGGCTTACGTATTACCTTTGCTAATTTTGAAAGAGAAGGAAAACCTGCAGAATCAAAAGCTCAAATAGCTCACTCTAAAAGCACTTGAGAACAAGAGAAAGTTTTATGTGATTACATTAATAGCAGTGACAAATGCATGTAAAACACTTCGCCATGGTCTGTGATGCAAAGAAAACCCATTTAGATGTCATTCATCTTTTTCACATTAGTACAATGAATACCCCCTGCTTTATCTTCTCAGACAACACTTGAATTAGGATGCTGCATTTTCCAGAAGCAAGCTTCATAACATTTCTTTCTAGCATGCTTTATAGAAATCATTAAAACCCTGAAACCATGGCTGGCCCTGTAGTCTAATGGTTAAGGGATCTGCATTTCATACGGTCAATAAAAGTTTGAATCCTGGCCTCAGCAACTTGAAAAATGTGCTGGGTGCATGTGCATGCATGCCTCAAATCCCAACAAGATAGAAAATCAGAGCAGAAAGGACTGTGGCACAACCATGCCCCATTATAGTTGCTTCTCTCTCTGTCTGTCTCTGTCTTTTTTGTCCTGAGTGCACGTACCCTCTGGTCAAAAAAAAAAAAAAAAGGAAGAAGAAAAAGAAAAACCTAAAACAAATATCTAACCAATTTCATCTCTCAAAAAGCTTTAAGTTTAGTTTTTTAACTCACAATAGCAGGTACATGGACACATCATGAAAGAGAGAAAGTACCCTCAACAGGGTCTGGTTACTCAAATTCCCTTGCCCTAGTCCTCCAGTTCATTAGGATCTTAGGTACAAGAATGTGTGTGCACCTTCTTCCCTTCTCTTGCCCTGTTTTATGTCCACTGGACTGGAGATCTGAACCCTAGTTTACCACTGGACTGGAGATCTGAATCCTAGTTTACCTTGTGTCTTCCAGTTCAGCATGATACTGACTGTGCCATAAGGCTGGGCCTAAAAACATGTATTTTATAAATGCTTTTCCTTTGAAGGAGTATAATTATTATTTAAAAGTTGGTTACATGTCACTAGTTCTTTGCCTTCAAAGGAAATAAGTTATGCAAATTAAGCTATACCTCCTAATAAGGTATTTCCAAGTTCATAATCATGTAGCATACAAGAGAATTTGTGAGTTATAAAGACAAGAGTGAGAGGTATAGAGATAAGGCATAAAAGATGTACGAAGAGAAGGAGAGGAGACAAGTGAGAAAAGGAGAAATGTATTCGAAATAGCTACTCTAATGAGCTTCAACCCAGCGACCTGCAGTAAGGAACTTTATCAATCATCTTCTCCATCTTCCCTCCTTCCAGCTGTCATTCTCCCCCTTGGCCAAGTTTCTCAGGTGAGAGACACTGTAATGTGGTGAAAAAGTGGATTTTATTAAGAGTAAGGTGACCTGCCTCTAACTAACCATGACCTTGGAAGGCCCATTCAACTACTCCAACCTTTCGTTTCCATACAGAAAGAGCAGGAATTGGGTGAGGAGGTGGTGCAGTTACTACTGGTCCCAACTGAGAAGGTCCTAAGTTTGTGTCCTCAGGCCTCTATGAATGTTAGGCATGCACATGACTGTGATCCAGACTGGCTGAGATTAGGGTGCATTGTGGCAAAAAGATTTTGTTGAGTGTACCTATCTTCCATCTCCATTTTTCTGTCTCAAGGAAGAAATGAAAAAAAAAAAAAATCAACTGGGCTGGACTGAGGTGTATATCATGCCGGGTAAAGTCTCTTCACAATCTAAATGATACATAGCGATTTAATGTATGAATAATAATTAAAAATTAATTTTAAGAAAAGAAAGAGCAGGAGTTGGGCTTGAAGATTCCATTATCCTTTTCATCTCTGACTTCTCTGAGAATCAGCCCTGGAGAAGCTACTGATGCAAAGTCAGCAAGTTAGAAGCAGAGCCTGGTTAGATTTTAGAAACTATCAAGGTTTTTACAGTTTCCTTTGAGTGGGATGATTAGCGAAGTTTATTCCATGGCCTAATCTGTGCACTCACCTTTCTGAGCTGAGCTGTGTTTCCTCAAATCTCTATACAATTTAATTTTTAATTTTCCTTGGAAGGTCAAGTCAGCATTCAGAAGAGATCTCCATATTAGCAGCTGGGTCCATTTTACTGTGAAAGTGGATGCCTAGGAAAGAGCAGTCTGTTGATTAATGGAGCAATGGGATAGTGCTTCACTAAAGCAAAAAGAAGAAATGAGGCAGGTAAGGACTTTGGAGAGCAGTAGTGAAGGATCAGTCCCTATCTCCCCACTCCAGCTTCATCCCTTCCTCCACAGCTGTACAGAAGGACTCAGTGGACAGGAGGTCCAATGTTGGCTGTCTTTCCATGCCGCCCTCCAAATACACATTTGAAGACTCCCAAAGGAATTTCTTGCAAACTTGAGTTTTCTAATGAGGAAGGAAATGTTTCCAGATATTAAAAAAAAAAAAAAAAAATCACAGCAAGCTCCAACATAATACTAAGGAAAAGAAAATACTTAGGTTTGAAACTTTGAAAGAATATTAAATAAGAGACAGAATTTTGGTTATGCCAGATATGAATGCCAGTACTATAGGAAAGAACCTCGTAAAACATATCAAGCACGGGCAAAAATAAAACAAGCAAAAATAGAATATCATTTGAACTATAGCAGCCCCATAAATTCAGCTCCAAAATTGCAAGCCAACACACATACCATATTGTACAACTGAGCCTGAAAAGGGGGAAATTAGCAATAAACCAAAAAGCTTTTAAAAGTAACATATTGAAGCAGAAAAAAAAAAAAACGCAAAGCTTCAAAAGTCAGAATAAGTAACTATTTGAGAAGAAACACCAACAAAATATGTGATTTTCCTTTTTAAAGATTCTGGATTGCAGAGCACATCTGAGACAGTGGATGAGTCAATATGGGTGGGTAGGTTCAGTGTGTTTGACAAATAAGTTTTGCTTCTCACCAGGACATTTGGATGCTACATAAATAGAAGCCTTCTTTTCATCTCGAGAAGCATAAGGAAGTGCTTTCTCAGAGTGAATATTTTCCTCAAATCACTTGGAAAAGAGAAAGAACATTTATTTCCATGTTTCTCATATCTAGCAAACTCTGTTGACCTTAGATTGAACTGGAAAACATTGTCCTAGTACAGCTTCTCTGTAAATTTCAAACTTGCCTTTCTTTACCATCATTTTGGAAACATCATCTCCTGCAGGACCTCTCTCTTTTAATAATGCATTTTTTTTTTTTTTTGTCTTGTGGGGAATGGGTTGGAATCCCACTGGTGTAAATACCGATACATGCAACTAAAGCACACTGCCACTCTCCCAACGAACCTTCATGTATGCAGGGGCTTCGGTGGTGCATTCTGGGAAAGACAGAATACGGTCACCCTGGCAGCTATTTGTTAAATCAAGATGTTCTTCTCACCTAATTAAGTCTAGATTTCATACCTTCCAGGATCTAAAGAGAAAAGAGAATCCTCCCCCTCACTTGTGCAGAATCAGGCTCCAGTGCAGCACTTCTGCAATACTGAGTTACATTCACTTCCATTTCCGTCCTATCCAGAGGCAGCCAGCAGAAGCAGCTCCCAGGGTACCGTGTCGCTGTCTCCTGTTGCTAAGGCCCAACGTTTGTCATGTAGGAGGTGGGTTATGTTTTGGGAAGGTGATACTCTGCTCTCCAATTGCTGCTTGTTTTTTACCTGAAGTGTTCAGAACTCTTTGAAATTTAAACTTCAAATTTACCATTCATATCTGGTGTTAATAAACTTGTTTATTGCAATGGGTGGGGCAGGGTAGGTAAATATATAGAGATCTTAAAGAATAAAAGGAATGGGCTGAAGGAAACAGATCGGATGCTTGTGTTTTTCAGTTTATTTGTTCTTTGGCTGCTATTCTTTTTGAGTTTCTCTTACTTAGTCTCTGGCCCACAGTTGGAGCTAGTATACAGATCACTATCCTTAGAAGGAAACTGAATAATTAAAGGTCATTCAATATACCATCATTCTTTTATATAACCTCCAAGGGAAAGGCACTTAGGGCTAACAATGCTGTACGGTTCAATTTTGTAAAAGTAGAATTGTAATTGTAATCCTAGAATGCCATGCTTTCTACTCAGTGTAGGCCCTGATGCTCATTCTTAAATAGTTGCCTTTATGTTTATTTGCTAGGGTATGTAATAGGGTGAACATTCTAAGGCATTCTATTTCTTCAAAGAGCTAATGGTTGAAAATCTCAAATATTTTTACTTAACTGCCAGATATATATATACAAGGAAGCCTCAGAAAAGTTTATGGAAAGGCATGTTATAAAAAAAAATATGCATGCATCTCAAAATTTTTTGCACCAAAATAAACTAATAGTTCAATTCTGTATCTCCACAAGCTTTCTGAAGTCCCTTCAGATATGTTTGGTCACCAAATATACATGTCAAATTGCTATATATATATATATGTATTTCCTCCTACAACACATTGTTCTTTCAAAAAACTTGTATTTCTCTGTTTTCTATTCAGATCAAATCTCGAATATGTGATGCAATAGCATTTCATTGCTATTTACTTAGTAAATATAATCCATGAATGTTGAATATTATTTATACATATGGTATAGAGCAAAGGAATTCCATGGATTTAGTGTGGCAGACCTTTCTTGCATACCTGTAGAAATATTGGGGAAGGCAGGGACATAAATATGCATATTTCTCAAACTGGGGAATGTCTGGTTAAATAGAGTGGTAGGAGTTCTCCACTTTTGGGCTGGGAGCATGGACAGACCAAGGCAGATGCTGGGGATTTAAGCTGCTCTAACAAATTGAGATACTTTATCTCTGGATTGGGCCATATTGAGTAGAAACATTTGATTTTTTAAAATTAATTATTTCTTCTATTTGCAGGAAAACAGCGAGAAAAACAGAGAGACAGAGAAACCACAACCCTAATAGAGTCCTGATACTGTGATCCACACCCCCCCATTGAGTCATCCTGAGTAGAAATACATGATTTTAGAAGTATGTTTATTTCTTCTTTTAGCAAGGGAGACAGAGACAGAACCCCTAATAGTCTTGATGTTGCGATCCACCCCCAGACACAGCCAGCTCCAGATCCTAGACACCCTTGAGCAGAGTATATTCAGGGAGGTCTCTGGATATAAACCTAGAACCCTCCCATGTGGGTCAGCCTCACAGAGCATTGTGTTTTACTACCGTGCCACTGTTTGGCCCTCAGAAATGTTTGATTTTATATTACCTGCTGCTTTGTGTCTAAAGGGTTTCCTAATATTGTTTTTATATGATATACTTATAAAAAAAAAAAGTCTTGGGGCCAGCAGGTGGCATAGTAGTTAGAATGCTACATTCCAACATGACCAACCACAGTTTGAATCCCAGACCTGGCAACTTAGAAATCAGGCTTGATGTGTGCATGTGTGCCCAAAATTCTGAGAGAATTGGAGAATTTGGAGGAGAAGGGACTGTAGCACAGCCATCCCTCCTAGGGGGTGATTTCTCATTCTCCCTCTGCCTCATCTTGCCAGCAACCAATGAAAGCACACACCTTTATGGCAAAAACCTGAAAAAGAAAAGAAAGGAAAATCTTTATAGCATAAACTGAGGTAAACTTAAGAGTATTTGGGACATAGCTGAGAATCCTTCATGCTACAAGGGTCCAACTCAAAATCTTGGGTCACTTCCTGCCCCCTTTGCAGCCCAAGGAGTGAGAACATCCTTATCTCACAGAGCACATGCTGGAATTCAACCTCCCTAGCTGGGGCTGCTAGGGAAGTTGCATGTAGGCTAGGGGAGTCTTTTTTCCCTATCTTGATCAATTTCATTCAATGCCATAAGTATAATAAAACTCCAAAATATGCTGCCACTGGGTTGTTAAATGTCCTACATGTAATGATCAAAGCAAATCTGGCCGTTGCATATCTGGTATGGTTATTATTATCTTTAAAAAACAATGTGTCCCAGACAGGGACCAGCAGGTGGCATGGTGGCTCACCATGCTGGACTCCCTCATGGCTGACCATGGTTTGAGTCCAGGAACTAGTGGCTTTGTTTTTTACCCTCCCTCTCTCTCTGTCTCTGGTCAAATTAAAATAAATATATAAATACATAAAGTTAAATAAAATAATTCTTAAAAAAAGTCTCCCCCCAGATAGATTAATCTTTATCATTAACTTCCATTAATTTATGTTCTGTCTATGTACGTTTCTTAACCAGGCTTGCCACCACTCAGAAATCACCTCTTTTTGACCCTAGTTAAAACTTCCATTCTTTGATAATTAAAGCAATTGAGGTTAAGAGGAGAATAAAGTTTAACTCCATAAATTTTAAAAAGGTTTGTGACCATAAATCAGACTTTAATTATTGGAACACACGGTGAAACAGCAGGCATTCTTAATTTCCTCACAATTTCTTTGGAACTTTCTCTTCTTATTTATCTAATTTTTCAGGGAGTAGATATAGGAAAGCAATTTTTCTGTGCCAGAAACCCTTTCGTCTTCATCCCTGGCCTCTGTTCCTTTTTTACCAAGTTCAGGAAGCAAAGAGCCACCAATCTGAGAGAGACTATAATGGCACAAGTAGCTGAATTTTGAAAACTTAAACCTGAACTAAGAAATGTTTTCTTTATCCCATATTAAATTGTCTTGAGAGGCTTGCTTTTGGTTTAAAAAGATCAAAATGTCTGCCACCTCAGCTCCATGTTCAAGAATATCACGGGGCCGACTCTGTGGCCTCCTTGATAGGGCAGCTAGAGCCCACATAGTAGTCCACACAATTCAAATCTCACCCCCAGCAGCTTGAGACCCCATGCCAGCTGTGTGTGTGTGTGTGTGTGTGTGTGTGTGTATGTACCAAAAATCATTATGAAATGGGGAAAGTGAAGAAGAAGAGCCTGAGGGATAACTGCCCCATTGGGAGTTGTTTTCTCCCATTGGTGAGTGTATGCACCCACTGGCAAATTAAAATACACATCTATTATGGAGGAAAAACAACATACCTTTTGTTAAGAGCTTATGTTCAATTTTTCACGCCCAGAAGTGGCATGGTGAGAGTAGTTGTACCTACCATCTGATAGAAAATCCAAACTTAGAAACTGAGACTTTTTTTTTTAAGGTAATTACGTGTGTGTTGTGTGTGTGTGTGTGTGTGTGTGTGTGTGTATGTACCAAAAATCATTATGAAATGGGGAAAGTGAAGAAGAAGAGCCTGAGGGATAACTGCCCCATTGGGAGTTGTTTTCTCCCATTGGTGAGTGTATGCACCCACTGGCAAATTAAAATACACATCTATTATGGAGGAAAAACAACATACCTTTTGTTAAGAGCTTATGTTCAATTTTTCACGCCCAGAAGTGGCATGGTGAGAGTAGTTGTACCTACCATCTGATAGAAAATCCAAACTTAGAAACTGAGACTTTTTTTTTTAAGGTAATTAAATGTGCCTTTATTAGAATGTTGCAGTCTGTTTGAAGGCGGCCCTTATAAAATAAAGATTTTAAATTAAAGTCCCTAACTGCATCACCCACAAAACCAAGGCTTCGTCTGAACTGGGGAATGGTAGTACACAGTGTCCACACGTAGACATGCGTGCATGTGAACGAGGGATGCCTCACACCGGCATGAACCTGGCCCAACATGGAACCCACTTAGAAAGGCCTCTGCCTTTCCCTGTGAGACCAGCTTTTATAGAGTGTGAGGATTAAGAATCAAAACTAAAAACTAAAAGCATACCTGACACTTTCAAAAACATTTCTGTAGACTCTAAAGGGTTTAAAAGAAAAACAAAAACAAACTTTAAAAAAAAAATGATAAAAGCAGACCCTAACTGCAACCCCCAGCTTTAAAAAAGGTTCTAAACTAGATCCAAACCGGAATCCTGAAGTCTACAGAGCAGCTCACCGTGCACCTGGACATCTGACCAGGGGCACCAGCCGGGGCACCTTAGGATTACGTTCACCAAAAAGAAAAGGCAAAGAGAAGGGAAAAGTTAATAAAATAAACAACAAAAGCCCTGCAACGCTCCCTTCCAACTTCCTGCTCAGGCTTCTGGGTATTGCTACATACTCTCCTCCTTTGCAGGCAGCTCCAGGCTTCTGCAAGCCCTGGGTCTCTGGCTAGGCCTGGGTTTAGTTTGTTCTTCCGCTGAATGTAGGAGATCCGGGGTCTTCGAAAGAGTGGCTACGAGGCTTTTGGCTGCTTGGCCTGTCCGCACATCTCTGTCACTTGAGTTTTAATCCTGATTTGGCCACTTCTCAGATGAGTGAGATTTGTCTTAATTTCTTATCTCTCTGAATTATCTTTAATTCCTCATCTGTCTAATGGGCTATTGACCCTAGTTCAAAGAAGTTCAAGTGCTCGTGAAATGAGATATAAAGGTGGCTAAGCACATAGAACCCCACCTATAAGATAGAGAAAAATGGAAAGGATTATGCTGGGATGTTTTTCTAAAACATTTCTTAGGACTCTACCGTGTCACATGTTTTGAATTTCCATTAAGGAGGTGGGGGATAACTATTTTTTTCCACCTTAGTCTTGAGAGTACAGAAGGGCCAAAGTAGGACTAGCAAGTCTTATTTCTACATTTAGTCTGGCCCCATATTTGTAAGATCAAGTAGATTTCCTTGGGGAGCAGGAGCTGATTCCACCAGGACTGATTCCACCATCCTGGAGATCTGCTGTCTCAGAGGCAAAGTCTAGGTCAAGACCTGCCGTGGGAATATCTCTATTTTTCCAGCAAGACCCAATCTCCACCCATGCTATACATGGGAATTTCATATGTGACTTAAAAAAAAAAATACTGATTGCAAGTTTCTAACCCTAGAAATTCTGGTTTAAGATGGTCTGGATTAAGGCCTGGACACAGTAATTTATTTTATTTTTGCAATATGCTATGTACACTTGATGGAGAGAGACAGAGAAAAACAATGAGAGGGAAAGTGAGAAACTACTCCCTAGGGAGACTGGCCATGCTGCAATCCCTTTTCCTCTCTTCTCCCCTGGGTTTTTCAAGCCACCAGTCTAGGACTTGAACCATGGTCAGCCATGTGGGAACATAGCACCCTAACCACCACAACACCTGCTGGCCCCCGCAATTATTTTCTTAATTGCCTCAAATGATCACAATGTGCAGCCCCACTTGAGAATCACTGCTCTAGATACTGCAGATCTAAGTGACCTGGAGATGTTAGAGGTCAAGGTTGTAGTTGGAGGCTCCTGATGAGCTGATCCTGGAGAAGTGTCCCTTTCTTGGGTGCTTAAATCATAGTGGCAAGAGTGAGAAAAGGCTTTAGGGTAATGATCTCGCTTCAAAAAAGAAGAAAAGTAGCTCCACCTGGAGCAAGTCTTGGGCAATAATAAACAACACTTTCCTGCCTGGGGTCCAATTTCCCCAATAGCTATTGAATAACAGAAAACTGCCTTTTTTTTTTTTTTACAACTCCAGAAGCTTCATTTAAGTTGATATCATTATGGACTTTTAAATCTCCTGCCTACATTTAGTTCCTTGATTTCTGAATTAAGGAGTACTTAGAATGTAATGACTTACTTAGATTGCTTGCTCTCTAATGGTGGTTACAGAGCTGTGCTCTTAAACCACCGCACTGAGAGGAAATTTTGATCAAGTCACAGTCCATTGTCTTAAAAAGCCCAAGTCAGAAAGAGCAATGTAAAAGCATTCAAATGATGGGAATAAAACCAAGATGTCTTGATTTCCAGTCCTCTCTATCAATTAAACCACATAATAAAACTCAGAGTGGGCTGCTCTTCCCCTTGAAATACTGAGATGTACAATTTTTTTTTCTTTACTGATGAAGATCTCTGCTCAGTTGGAATGACAACATTTCTTTTCTGCCTCATCTGATGAAACCCTTTTAGCATAATAAATTTGATTTCTGTCATTCTTGTGTATTCTCACTCCCAGATAAAACAAGGGTCCTTTTGCTAGATGTCATGGGAATGGCCTTCCCTCTCCTCCCTGGTGAACAAACCTGAGATTGAATAAATGGTAAAGTTAAGCATTTTAAAGGAACAGAAGAAATTAGGAACTACCTTAAAAACTATATAAAAAGTGAAAGTATTGAGGTCAACTGGTGGTTAAGGTGGCTGGAACCCACCTGGCCAACTGCACAGTTCAAGTCCTGGACTCAGTGGCTTGAGAAACATACTAGACTGTGTACATGCCCAAAATCCCGAGAGAAGAATAGAGAAGAAGGGACTATTGTGTGGACATGTCCTCTGAGGGATGCTTTCTCATCCCGCCCTCTTCCCACCACCACTACCACCACCACCTCACCCCATTTCTCTCTCTTGTGCAGGCATATGCTACAGCAAATTTAAAAAAAAAGAAAAGAAAAACTACAGAGATATATGCAAAAAATAAAATTTCCCAATTTAGACGACTGCAAAAGAAGGGGAATCATTTAGTCACCTGATTCTAAATCAAAGTCAAAAGATTTTGCCATCACTATAATATCTCCCCTCTCCAAAGAAAAAAAATTAACATTAATTATTAGGGAGAAAATCAATAACCTATGGAGGTCTGAGGTCATGGGAATGGATTTGAGCAGAAATGCATAAAGATAGTTATGAAGATAAGCTTCTACTATAGCAAACCTATCCCTAATCCTAATGACAGGAAAGCTAAAAACAAGGAGAAAACTTTAATACCAATGTGTCAATGGCATGTCATCAGAGGCATGGGTGACATGCCATGACATGACATTCCCAAAGAGGAGAGTGCTTCAGAAAACAACCTCCAAGGGTTAAGGACTGGTTCATTTGCCATAGTCGATTCCTTCATTCCACAGATATTTATTGAGAGCTAGGCACTTATTAGACAGTGCAGTAAGTTTACTGAATGTATAATATCTTGTTAGGCATGTGTGGCGACTCTGGTAAGTGAATCAGCTAGGCCTGCTTGGCTGTTGGGTACCCTGGATATGAAATGACCGTTACATCCATGGTCTCATGTCAACCTTATAAAGCATTTAAACATTTCTTGGAAAATCGTCCATTTATTTTAACTTTCAATTTTATTTTTACAGAGTTAGGCTCCCTAAAACTACAATTCTTTAGATTTTTTTTCTATCTATAGTTACTTTATTGATATAATGCCTCAAATTTATGTTAACTGTCCTTAATTACATTTGCAAAAAGTGTATCAATATGTTGTATCCACCTAAACATCAGCTACACATATGAAGTAGGCCTCAAAAAGTCCTTTGAAAAATGGAATTGAAGTGTGAATTTATTTTGGTGCAAAAAATGCTGCATTTCATGTAGTTTTTTTCATAATATTCATTTTCATGAACCTTTGGAAGGCCACCCATATGTACAGATTATTGCTATATATTATGAACACAAAAAGAATAATATTGTCGAGTGAAAAAAAGGAGGTGCAGAACAATATGCATATAATAATACTATTTGGTTTAAAAAGGTATATATTACATATATGTATGGGAATGGGGGTGTGTTGAAGAGCTGGAAAGTAAAGTTTTTATTCCCACCTTCTTTAATTATGATATAAGCTGCTTTAAGTGAATTGAGGGAATCAGGACTTATGTCTAGAGAGGGTTCAGCACACTAGGTCTTATTTTCAAAGCACAGTGACCTGAGCCCTGCAGGCTGAGGTTTCAGTCCTACAGAACTTGATTATGCTTTTGATAACTGGCAGCGTGTCATCAGGGTGGATTGCCAACACACTTAGGGGAAGTCACTTGATCAACTTGTCCTTGGCACAATGGCCATTCTGAAAATAGACATACTCAAGTGAAATGAGTTATGTTAAAAACTTATTCCAAACATTCAGTTAACTGAGTGTATGTTGTGTTTGAAAAAACATTTTTTTTTAATTGTGGCATTGTTTTATGTTAAAATGGAAAACCCTGCCTGAATTACAGAATTTAGTTTTGAGTCATGTCTTACTATGATCTGGAGTGCCATTCTGGACTAGACTTCCTCACTCTGGTCATGTAGGCATTTCCAAGAGCTCAGGCATATGCCAAAGTAGGAAAAACCACTAAATCTGGAAGAGAAAAGGTGACCAGGAAATATGTAGACAAATACATGAACACAAAAACACACACATACAAAAAGCTAGAAAAAAATTTTTGCAGCAAATGTGACACATAAAAGTTTACCTTTTTTGTTATTAAACAAAGTTTTACAAATTCATTCAATATACTCAAGAATAAATGGACAAAGGCTATGAATTGACTTCTCAAATGAGGAAATAAAGTTCACTCATTTACTAATTTAATAATTGAGTCCTTGAAATAGCAGCATAGTATATTTATTATGAAATCCATACATGAGACTACTCAGTGTTGGAAACCAGGAGGAGAGTATTTCTTACCCATAATGAACCTCCATTATTACTTCTGGTCCTGTGATCACAAAGGGCATCACTTTCACCCAAGACAAATGGATTGGCTGGGATCTCTGGTAGTAGATAGTACTGATCCTCTCCCAACCCCCACTGTACAGGAGTATTATATGCTATGCTTGCCTAGGTTATAGTTCTCAGATACATCTAGGCTCACGTAAAACACCTAACACCAATTCATACCTGGCGCCTTATTATAACCTCTGAATGTCACTTTCAGCATGCACCATTTCTATGCATCTCACATTTCTGTTTCTCCCTCCCCTTCACCCTCTGCTGACTAGTTATTGCAGTAATTTAGGATATAGCAATTGTGGCCAAGAGTAAGGTGGAAAGAGAAATTGATAAGTTCATGAGCTATAAGAGGTCTTTTAAAAGTTAGTGAAATAATGAACTTAAGGTATAAGTTTACCCTGATATAAAAAAAATTTGAAATCCATGCATCATTTTTTTGTAATTTTCTATGAACTTTCTTGAAGTTCCTTGTACTTTGGAAACCATCAAGTTATATGGGGCCTGTGAGAACAGACAGAAGTCATGAATGACTCCCAGGTTTTTGGTGTGAGCACCTAGTGCAAGTAGCCCAAACAGGAAAATTAAAGGAGGAATTCGGTTCTGAACATGTTGAGTTTGAGGTTATCTCTAAGATACTAAAGAAGAAATTTCTTGAAGGGTTTGGTTATATTCATCTGGAGTTAAGTAAAGAGATCAAGGCTGCAGATACATATTTAGTTGTCATCAACTTAAAGATGGGAATCAAGCCATTAGTGGGTGTGGATAGGATTGCTTAAATCTTGTTTATAGTATGAGATGATAAGTGGACCCAAGCTAGAGTCCTGCAGCATGCACCATTTCTATGCATCTCACATTTCTGTTTCTCCCTCCCCTTCACCCTCTGCTGACTAGTTATTGCAGTAATTTAGGATATAGCAATTGTGGCCAAGAGTAAGGTGGAAAGAGAAATTGATAAGTTCATGAGCTATAAGAGGTCTTTTAAAAGTTAGTGAAATAATGAACTTAAGGTATAAGTTTACCCTGATATAAAAAAAATTTGAAATCCATGCATCATTTTTTTGTAATTTTCTATGAACTTTCTTGAAGTTCCTTGTACTTTGGAAACCATCAAGTTATATGGGGCCTGTGAGAACAGACAGAAGTCATGAATGACTCCCAGGTTTTTGGTGTGAGCACCTAGTGCAAGTAGCCCAAACAGGAAAATTAAAGGAGGAATTCGGTTCTGAACATGTTGAGTTTGAGGTTATCTCTAAGATACTAAAGAAGAAATTTCTTGAAGGGTTTGGTTATATTCATCTGGAGTTAAGTAAAGAGATCAAGGCTGCAGATACATATTTAGTTGTCATCAACTTAAAGATGGGAATCAAGCCATTAGTGGGTGTGGATAGGATTGCTTAAATCTTGTTTATAGTATGAGATGATAAGTGGACCCAAGCTAGAGTCCTGCGTAACCCCAATATCTTAGGGGACGGGTCTAGGAGGAAGAACGAATAAAAATGGCCGCAGAATTAGGAAAGAAATTGGGACGGAGCCTTTGTTAATATTGATCCCTTTCCCTGGAATAACCTCCCCCCTTCTTTAGGCAGTAAAATATAGCTAATCCTTTAAGACATCTCAGATGTCTTTTTGGTGAAGAAAACTCTTGATTCATTCTCCACTTCCCCAAATGCCATACGAAATTTTTCCATTTCTTTTCTCTGCTTTGATAGCATGTTAAACAAAACTGAAATTGTGAACATGGCACTGAAGATCTCTCTCTTCCCTACCCCATCATTTTCTGAACGAATTTAGAATAGGGATATGGCAGATGATGCTAATCTAATATGTCTAATATGTCTTTGTTTTCTAGCACCAAATAGCACATGTGATATGGCCAGTAAGTGTTGAATTAATTTTGTTTTGCCTCATATTGAAAACTTTGTCCCTCATTCTGACAGATTTAGGCCTACTGGGACACATTATTCAGAAACAATATCCCTACGTTTTTAAGAATTCTGGCTTTATAATGGAATCTATTTCTTGTACAACATTGCATGTTAATTAGTTTATTATTATTCATGCCACACCTACTTCTAAAAAGAATTTGAGATAGCTTGCAATGAGTCACATGAATAATTGCATCTTTGAAAACAGCATGAAAGCATCATGCAATGGAAAAAGGTGATAACATCATCTGATTAAGCAGACTAAGGAAAGTTGCCGCAATTGAGATTAAGATACCATTTTGTTCTTTTAACAGACAAGGTGATATGTTTTATGCGTGTGGTGTGGTTTTGTGTTTTTAAACATTCCTTGAACTTTTGTAAGACTTTGTATAGGTAGAAAACAGCACAGTATACACACATTAATTAAACCGGCTAAAATTCTGTTGGACTTAGCTACATCCTCAAACTAATTATTTGCAATGCTGTGTATCATATACTTAAAAGTGGCCTGCGAGTTAGAACAACAACATGAAAACTCTCATTTGCGAAAAGAACTGAACAGGCCTTTTTCCCTGCAGAATGAGGATTCTTTTAAGATAAAAATATTTTAAGCTATTTCATAATTGTACTTTTAGAATACGTCGCTTGAGAACATATGACCAAAAAAACTACTGTAAATTTAGCAATCCTTAAATATTTTCTATTCACGAAAACATAAAACTATCTGAATATATATTTAAAGGGATGACACAAATATCTGCACAATATTACCATTCAGCATAAAGACGTTGCCTGGTAAAAACATTAATTTGAAATGTTTTTGCAGTAGCTCCAGGAACGTTCTGATAAGAGACTGGGAGCCTCCAGTCCAGGTTAATGGTTTTCATGGTTATTACTGTGATTAGTTTGTTTGCGTAGTTGTAATTGGCCATGTCGTTCTCTGTTCAAACAACTCATTCTCTGAAGAGCAACTAGTCACAGCTCTGATTAAAACTGGAACTGTCTACACCATTAGGGTCCAGAGAAGATTTCATCAAAAAGCTTACTATTAGCCCACCAAAAATACACTAAAGAAAAAGCATGAGTTAATATCACCAATTTTCCTGCATGATGATGAGTAGCTTGGCATTCAGTATTAGCTTCACCATATTCATTTAAATATCTGTAACTTAAAAATATGTACTGCCTTATTTTTACATCTCCAAAATTGCAAATTACTTCTTTGAAGAATTTCCCAAAGTTCTAGAAGATTTTTTTAGATGATCAGTCAAACATATGGATTTTTAGGGGAAAATGATATTCAAATTACTTTATCAAATCAGATGGAGGTTTTTTTTTTGAGCTCCTCCTAAAAGAAAGAACTTTGAGGTGAATTCTCTAAGTTTTCATTCCATTTGCTGCTCATGTATCACAAAAGACACTCTATAATTTTATGACAGAATTTCCACTTTCTGAATATTTCTAGAATTAAAAAGAAATTATTTTGATTAATACTTTCTTTGGGTTGCCTTTATTTCCTAATGTTGGTAAAATACAGAAAATTCAAGAATTTCTCTCAATGTGTTTTAAACATATATGTATGCATGTACCACTCCCTATCATAGCTAAAATCACATACATGGAAGAACAAAATCATCATTTCATAATCCAGCATTTCTGAGTCAGCTCTCAGTATCATTATAGGACATCTCCTATCTCATGGATTATCTGTTCTGTCATTTTATAGAGATTTGGACCCTGAGAATTTGCTATTGACTCAACCTCCTTGAGGGTACAGACAGCTTCCTGGTGATCCTTGTATTTCTGGCATCAAATATCATTGCCCAAGTCTGTAGAATTAATTAAATGTAGATTCCCCATACAAACATAAAAGAGAGTGGGTGACTTCTTGTTGTCCTTTCTATTCTTCCCATCCCATTGCCCAGCTCCTCCCCACCCCCATTTTACCCTTTCATCATGAACTCTCTCAGTTCTCAGCATGCCTCTCCCTGGACCTGCCTTTGGCCTTTGCAAATGATATTCCCTTTGGGTAGAGTATTCTCCCCCACCTTTTGCCTGGTTGGGTCACACTCATTTTTTGGGTCTATGCTTTTTTATCTCTGTTTTGGGAATACTTTATAACTCTTCAAGTCTGGATCTAGTATTCTTCAAAGTGTTTTCACATAACAACAGCATCTTAGCTTTTATCAAGTGCTGTTGCAACTGAGTTATCCCCACTAATTGCAAACTTGAGATGACAAGAAGGTCATGTTGTTTTATTCATTTGTATAGCATCGGGATCTTAGCACAATGACCGAGACTTCGTGTGTGCTCTAGAAATAGCCAGAAATCTTTTCTCAAGAGTCCTTTCTCCTAGCATCTCCTCAGAAATTACAACTTCATTGTTAGCACAGTGGCATTGTTTTAGGTAAAGTCCTGTTACTATGTCTATAAGACAAACTGCTGAAAATGCCCATGAAACTGGAATTGCCACAGGATCAAATCTTGCAGCTGTGTTCACATCATCTTGTTCCGTGAAGACAACTCTGGCTTCTGGCTTTTAACTGGAGCAAGTCACCCTTGGCCTTCCTCCTTTGGTTTTTCCTTCAACAACTGGTATAACTTTGGATATGGAGCTGTGGTCTCTTTATTTTCATTCATTCAATAGGTAAGAGTTAAGGTGGGACCAGCAGTTAGCATAATGGCTATGTCGCTGGACTCCCACGTAGTCGACCGCAGTTTGCGTCCTGGACCCGGTGGCTTAAAACTCATGCCAGGCATGTGTGCGTGCATGCCCAAGACCCCAAGAGGAGAATGGAGGAGAGGGGATTGCAGCATGGCCATCCCCCCCTGAGGGGGTGATTTCTTGCTTTCTGTCTCTCTGTCTGGAGAGCGTACGCGCCCTGTAGCAAAAACCTCTCAAAAAAAAAAAAAAAAGAATTAAGGACCACCTTATAAAAAACTGTGGACTTGCCATTTAGCCACTCAAGAACCAGAATTCTGCTGAAGTATGCTATTGTCTCAGTAATGATGAACTGACAGATGCCAGGCAGAGGATGGGTAAAGAAAATTCTTACAAACCATTCTGTGAGTGCTCGTTAAGTTATAAATATGTATTGGCAAAATTCTTTGATCAAATCTCAATATGTGCCTTTCTTCATAGAAAGGAATCATCCCACCCTCTCGGTTAAAAAAAAAAAAAAAAAAACAGATTAAGGCACACTTAGAGCCATCTGGAAGAAGATGCTGGTTGATTAGGGTTCAGTCTCTTTCCTTAGAGAACAGCTTATACAAAATTACACTGAATAGAGTTTCAGAATCAAGCTGCTTTTTCCTTTTCCTTTTACAATATGTACTTTACAGAATGCATAGTGATCTCTCCTAAGACATTTTTTCTCTTTTATTTCCTAGTCCCTTTCTGACAGAAATTCTTTTCTTTGCAGAGGAATAAGGCTTTTCTTTCATTGCCTCTATTCCCTTGATGACATGAAGTATTCAATCACAACCAATTTACAGATAATGTTGTGCTAGTTTCTTCTGCGTGTGTTTGTCAGTTTCATCACCTGTGCCAGATTGTCAAATGCATGCCCTAGATAACGTCGCTACCTTAGTCAACAAGTTTCATCATGCTTCTAAATGGAAACATTCTGAAATTTTTCCTTTTAGCCCCTCTTTTTTTCTTTGCTTGTAAGCTTTTGGATTCTGTTAGCCGGTGCGTGCCTGATGCTCTGTAGGCACTCGGGTTATAGAGCTAACCCTGTGGTCAGCTGTTTGTTCAATCAGCTCTCATGAACAAGGTGCGGAATTAATTCCCCAAGTCACTCTAGGCCACCAGCTGGGAAATGCAGAAGTGATGAAGTGATGAGAACAAAGCAAACCTTCCATCAGCAAGTCAGAAAGTATGTGGTAGGCCTTCACGTTAGTGAATCGCTCCTGATCTTAACAGTGGTGGTCAGCTGCACCCAGACACTTTAACACAGTTCTTGCTTTCTCCTACAAAGGCAAGGAAAAATAAATGTTAAGAAATGCTGTAGTAGCTATCTAATCTTTTCAGTGCTGTTGGGGTCAAGGTGCTTAATAAATTTTGCTTGAAATTATAGCACAGCTGTGGTTGGAATGATTTTGGTTTTGGTGGAGGGAGAGACTGGAAAAGGGGAGGAGTGTGGTGCTAGTTTTGCTGATCTCATCATTATTAGTGACCTAAATTACTTTGCTAAAAATAAAGTGAAAGAGAAGAAGTAAGGCAGGTACTGACTAGATTTCTAATCTCTAGATCACTACCCATGTATTTGTGCAACCACACTCTGGTTTTCTCTCTGCCTTAGTCAATGACAGAAGCTCTGTAAGTGTGCTTGTCACCTTTCCCCTAGAAGTTGACCACCATAACAAAAAAGTTGGTATGTTCCTCAATGGTGGCATCTAATTCTATGGTCAGCTGATGTTCAGTCTGTGCAAGGGAGCTATGGTTGGAAAAGAGTTAGAGTCAATAGTTATTGGCTCTATGATCTCCATGAAGGGCCAATTTCTAAATCATGAGATCCTGGGCAATTACACGGGGTTCTCCATTTAAAAAGCCCAGATATGTGTTTTAATACTCATTTGTTGCATGTTTGATGCTCTTAATAATTTTTGAACAAAGAGCTGTTTTTCACTAGGCTCAGAAATTTATGTAACCAATCCTGTCTCCAAGATGTATTGTTTAGCATGAAGAAGCAGTGCAGAAAAGTATATAGCACATGAAAAAAAAAAAAGACCCAAAAACCTAGCTTTTTTCTTTAACCACCCCTTAACACACAAAAAACAGTCATAGCCATGTATATACTTAAAGGAATTTTGTGCAGCAGTTGAGTAAAGTCTCTGCAATGGCATTGCCAGAGTCTGAAACGTACCATACAAATGTGGCCTCAATGTCCTCATCTGGAAAATGGGATAAAAAGTGTACCTATCTCATAGGGTTGCTGTAAGGATTAAATTATTTAATAAATGGAAAGTTCTTAGAACTGGTCTTTAGAAAGGCTGCATTATCTGTTATGTAATGAACTAGCACAAGTGATTTTCTCTGAGAAAAGGGACTGAGAATGGATGTAGCAGAAGCATATTTTGTGAAACACAAATTTATAATTTTTAGTACTTCTTTTAAGAAAAATAATATAAATTTAAATAAAAATAAGGCAAATATTTGTTTAAAAGGAAGATGTTTTAGTGCTGACAGATATTGTAAACACAGTTTATAAAATATGAAGTAATATTTTATTTATTAATTAACAAACCTCTAAAATTTCTCTCTTTTACATTTTTGCTGCATAATCATTTATTGCCTCATCATATGGCGTAATTTTATAATATCTTATCTATCACGAGGATAGAAAAATAATTTAGTTTTCTCTGTCTAGAAATATTTCATCTAGAAATATTTATTTGTAGTAAACTTAATATTCCATAAAGATTATCATTGTAAATACACAGTTGGGTGATTTTTAGTAAATTTATGTATTTGTGCAACACACTTTTTTTCCTCTATTTTGTTTTCTCTTATTTTTCATGTTCAATTACTGTATATCTTTACAATATTGAAAATGAATTTTCCCAGCATGAATACCCTGTCTGTTATTCCAGTCAAAAAATGATCATAAACATTGTCATCAACAGAAAAATTTCCATCTTTTGTCCTTGAATATTTTTCTCTTTCTTTTTTTTTTCCCTTGATCTCATCTCCCCCCCCCTTTTTTTTCTCTGGTGTTGATAGTTGCTATCCATGCTTTTATGACTTCCAATCTTTCAGTTCCTGCTATACAGTCCAGACATTTGATATATGTTAAGTGGGGACATACAATGCTTCTCTTTCATAGTCCAGCTGGCTTTGCTTAGCATTAAATCTTCCATATTTGTCCACTTTCTATCAAATGCCATGGTCTCATTTTTTTTTTTTAATGGCTGAGTGCTGTTCCATAGTATATATGTGCCACACTTTTTCAACCCGTTAATCTGTTCTTGGACATTTGGGTTGATTCCATGTCTTAGCAATTGTGAATAGAATAATGCTGAACATGGATGTGTGAGTGTTTTTCTAACTGAGTGTATTCCTGTCCTTACAGTAGATACCCAGGAGTGAAATTGCTGAATTGTATGGCAGTTTTACTTGTAGGTTTTTGAGGAACCTCCATATTCTCCACAATGATTGTACTAATTTACATTCCCACCAACAATGTAGGAGGGCTCCCTTTTCACCTCAGCCTCATCAGCACTTATCATTTTTACTTTTGTAATCTTAGCCATTCTGACTGGGGTTAAGTGGTATCTCATTGCATTTTTTATTTGTATGTCCCTATGGTAAGGGATGTTGAGCCTTTTTTCATATGCTTTTTGGGCTATTCATATGTCTTTCTTGGAATTTTGTCTGTTCAATTAGTTTTCCAATCTTTTAATTGGATTGATTTTTTTTTTGTGGGTAAGCTATTTGAGTTCCCTAAATATTTTAATATCAGTCCCTTATCTGAGAGTGAGTTTGCAAATGTATTCTCCCATTCCAAGAGTTGTCTCTTCCCTATAATTATTGTTTCTTTTGCTGTGCAGAAGCTTTTTACCCTGATGTAACCCCACTTGTTCCTTTTGGGGATTATTGTCTGTGTTTTGGGGTCTTATTTAAGAAGTCTTTGCCTATTACAATTTCTTGAAGAGCTTTCCCTGTGTTTTCCATTGGTAGTTTTATAGTTTGAGGTCTTATGCTTAGATCTTTGATCCATTTTGAGTTGATTTTTGTTAATGGGTGAGAAATAGGGGACAAGTTTCATTTTTCTGCAGGTGGATACCAAGTATAATATGCTTTAAAGCATTTTCATCAGCCTCTCTTATAACTGTTTTAACTTGTTTTGTTAAATTCATTCTTCAGCTTTTATTCTTTTTGATACTATCGTGAATTGAATAGTTTTCTTAATTTTATTTTCTGTATTTAAACATAGAACTCAGTTTTTCTTTACTGATCTTGTGTGCTGCATCCTTGCTAAATTTGCTTATTGATTTTAGTAATTTTGTTTTGGTAAATTTCATATGATTTTCTACAGTTAGGGTTATATCTTCTGCCAATAAAGACAGTTTTACTTTCCCCTTTCCACTTTTCATGCCTTTCACTTTTTATTCTTACTTTATTGCATTGGCTAGAACTTTTGTACACCTTTAAATAGAAGTTATAAAGGTATGAGAGTTGGGGGTACTTACTTGTTCTTTACCTTAAGGAGAAAGAACTTGTTCTTTACTGTTGGGTATGATGTTAGTGCTGAAATTTTTTAAAGCTTTTTTTAAAAAAAATATTCATGAATAGATTGAGCAAATTCTCTTTTATTTCTAGTTGCGTGGTTTTTTTTTTTTAATCATAAATTGTGTTGAATCTCATCAACTGCTTTAGCTGCAGCTTTTGAGATCATGTAGGTTTGTCTTTTATTCTATTATTATATCATATTGATTTCAGATGTCAAACCAACCTTGGATTCCTTAGTAAAAGTATATGCTTCTTTTCTACATGTCACTGAATTAGTTTGCTAATATTTTGTTTTGTTTTGTTTTAGAGATTTTTGCCTTAGGACGTGTCTGCTCACAAGAGAAAGAGAAAGTGAGAAAAAGACAGAGGAAGAGAAAGTGAGAAATCACCCCCCAGGGGATGGTCACACTGCAATCTCCTTTCTTCCATTCTCCTGGGATCTTGGGTATACATGCACATACACCCAGCATGCCTTTCAAGCCACCAGGTCCTGGACTTGAACTACGGTTGGCTATGTGGAAATCCAGTGACATAACTGCTATGCCATTTGCTAGTCCAGTTAGCTAATATTTTGTTACAGATTTTTGCATCTATGTTCATGAAGGACATTGTCCAATACTTTTTGTTTCATGCATGGCCTCAGGCAATAAGTTGGGAAGTATTCTTTTCCCGTTTTTATCCTGAATGATTTAAAGTAATAATTAAGAAACAATTTTTTTTCTTGCTTAAGTTAAGAAAATTCACCAGTAAAACCATTTGTACTTGGACTTTTTGAGGAGAGATGTTTAATTACTAATTCAGCTTCTTAATTTGTTAGGAGACTATCCAGATACTTCATCCTTAGGGGTATGTACAAAGCATGTGAGCAACATCCAGTCTGTACTCATTTGTTACTACCACATTTTTGTGACTTACAAACTGAGGAATTCTCTTAAATTCTATTTTGTGCAATTTTCATCAAAAATGAAAAAAAAAGCCCTATGGAATACTTATCATTGTAAATATAATGTACACCGGAGGATTGAGTTTATGACTCACGAGAGCATATTCTATTTTCATCAGTGAGAACTGCAACTTCTGTTGACACTTATTCACTTGTCTGCTCTCTGTAAGAGTTAGCCACAGATTAGCTTCTGGTTCTATATTTCACAACTTGTTTATATACATATATTTTACAACTTTTTTCACTTCTATTGTGTCCACATTTTCAGCGATATATCCCATTCCACACCGTTCTATAATGTAAACTCTAGTTTAGCTACTTTTATGTTATAAAACATGTGAGATGGGAAAATAGTCAGTGGTATTGTTCTTGGAAAACAATCCTACTTCGAGCCTGATAGTAGTGATTAAAAACCATATTAGAAAACTGCCACAAGGTCCAATTTTAAAGTATCCCCAACCCAATTTTTTCTTAGTTGGAACCCTAAAATGCTTGTAGCACTCTAATGCCAATAAAAAATAGGAAAGAATGACAGAGTAAAATTGGAGAGATAGTTTTTATGTGTATTGTGATGTATTTTTCTAACTTTTTTGGTAAATATAAAAACAATAACTGTGTAAACAAATTACCGGATCCACTTTAGAGTCTTGGATGAGGTTAATGCAAGTGGCGGGCTAAGCTTAAGTTTTATTAATTTCATGGTAAGTCAAACTCTGGGTAGAAGAAAGGCATGCTCCAAAAAGTACTCACTCTCAAACTTGCTCTCATCACTTTACAAGGGAGGTATAACTGATATTGAATAAAGCTTCTGGGCTTTAATTTTCCTATTTGAAATAAAATTGTCAATAATAATTGTTGATATTTTTTAACCACTCCCTTCATTCTATGTGCTTTATGTGCATTACTTCAGTTAATTATTGACCTTTTCTATGTAGGCTTTATTAATATTCTCATTTTACGTGAAAAAACTGAGTAACTTTCCTAAAGCATACTAATAATTACCTCATAGTACTGTTCTATGGAGTTAATGTGAGATAAATGCAAACTTGCATTGTATATTCTGACATTCCACCAAGACCAGTTCCCATCAGAGAGAGATGTGAGAAATTCATCACTTTACTCAACATAAGGATCATGAGGAGAGAATTGTGTTTGCTGAAAATTAAGTTACCTGGGATTCATCCTAAACATTCTGATTCAAAAGATCCAAGATGAGATTTCAGGATCTGTATTTTATTTTTATTACCTTTAAAAATGTTTTTTGTTTATTTATTTATTGCTTTCTTGAATGAGAGAAACAGAGACTACACTCCCAACAGGGTTTTGATGCTGTAATTCCCATTCAGCCTCAACCAGTCCTGGATCATGGGCATGTGCATACCTAGTGTACTCAGCAAGGTTTCTGGACAGAAATTTGAAATCATATCATATGGGTCTATCTCTCAGAGCATCATATGTACCTTTATGCTACAGTCTGACCCCAGGGATTTGTATTTTTATTAAGCATTTCGGGTGACTTTGATGTAAGGGTTCTTGTGTTATAGATTAAACACAAAGGAACTGGCTCGTGGGGGAAAATGTTACAAGTCTGCTTGGCATTGTTTATTGTGTGTCTTTATATTACTGCTTAAAAAAGAAGAGAGTAAAAGAAAAGGTTGTTTATTTACTTACTGATAGCTCTAGGACTTAAATACATTATTCAAATTTTAGTATGAGTGTTATGGTTTGGATAATGGCTTGTCCCCAAAGGCTTTTGTTCTAGAACTTGGTCCCCAGTGTAATGGCTTTGGGAAGTGGTGAAACCTTTGAGATGTGGGGCCTAATAAGAGGACACCATTCTATTGTCTGGGAGCATGGGAGGAACAGAGGAAGTGGAAATGTCTGTTTCCTCTCTCTATCTCTCTTACCTCTCTCTCTCTCTCCCTCTCTCACTCTGCACTTAGCTGGTTTCTAACCTGCCTGCTTCTCTTGCCCACATTGGGATGCTGTGTTCCAGAGGCCATGTAGATATCAGGCCTATGCTCCTGGACTTTTCAACTACCAGAATTGTGAGTCAAATGAAACTTGATTCTTTATAAATCACCTGGTGTCTGGTATTTTCATCTAACCACGCAATAATGGACTAATACAATAAGTTTCAGATTATTTTTGTAAGGGTGGGTTTTAGCAGGAAGAATATATGAGGACACTATGCCATTGCAACTGGGAAATGTTTCTAAGGAAATAAAGGGCATGGGACTGGAAGGACAAAAATGACAGTTTTCTCATTTTTATCAATACAAAGTAATGTTAGGCAGGGCCAGAAAGCAATTTGTTTATTTATGAAACAACTATGAGTAGCATAGTAGTAATTTGGCCAGCTTTGAATCCAGTTAGGGTAATAGGAAGATATGAAGTTTGGAAACAATTTTAAAGTCTAAACTAAAAGAGCAGATTGAAAGGCAGCATCAAATGGGGATTATGTTCAGATTTCACCAAGTCAGGTATATTGATATTTTCTGTCAAATATGTCTACAGATGACCAGACATAACTAACATATCTTGACCTTTGAAATGTAAGTCACATTCAACTGGATCATAATCCAGGTGAATTTAGTGAATCAGAGGTCTCTGAGTCCTTCTCTTGATTGAGGGTCAGCATTTTTTTTTTCTGTGAAGGTCCAGATTGTAAATATTTTAAGCTTGGTAGGTCATACAGTCTCCACCACAATTTTGCCATTAGAATGCAAAAGCTGCCATAAGAAAAAAGAAAACAAATGAGTGCAGTTGGATTCCAATAACACTATTTAAAGAACTAGATGTCAGATGTAGTTTACAGACAACTGTTGCAGATGTGTAAGTGGCTTACTGTTTACCTGCTATCTTAGTCAGTGTGAGCTGCCATAACAAAATATAATCTGGGTGCTTATACACAATGGAGAGAAAAAAATTTTTCTTGCAGTTCTGGAGGCTGGAAAGTCCAAAATTAGATGCCAGCAGATTTGGTATCTAGTAAGGGTCCATTTCCTGGATCATAGATGGTACTTGCTGTGTCTGTCAAGGCAGAAGGGGTGAGGCAGTTCCCTAGGGCCTCTTTTATGAAAGCACTAATCTCATTCTTGAGGATTCTATATGTCTACTTTATTACCTCCCAAAGACCCTACCTCCTAGTATCATCACTTTGGTGATTAGGTTTCAACGTTCAGACCATATCTCCTTCATAGCTCTGCTTCTGAGCCCCTGCTTCTGCTGAATTGTTTCAACTTATTATTTCATCCTATCATGAATCTCTTTCTGTTCCATGGTTTGCGAAGACTAAAAATGGAATTTAGGCAGCCTGTTCAGAAGCTTATTTATACTGACATTCAGTCAGGCACCCATATCTAACCATGAGACATGTCTCATGTTGGTTACTTGCTTGGCATGCTCTTATCTGTTATATAATTCTCAGCTGACTCACCCTTTGCAATGTGGAAAACAGGTTGTACCACCTCATGTTGAAAGAAGCAGAAATGGGACTGATGACTTCTCAGCAAATTCTTGGGGTTGTGGGGAGACAGATTGGGTTCCATACATTACTCTGTAAACCAACAGCTTTCAAACTAGTGCTACAAATTAAGCTGATCTGCTATCACATTGTCTTCTCTACCTGAAAAATAGTATGGGTTGTTTCTTCACATTTGGAATGCAAGAAATGTCACATTTCCCCATTTTGCTAAATTGCATTAAATACAGCTTAAGCTTTTTGTTTTCCAAGATTACTGAGAAGTCCAAACTTAGTGACCTTTAGGGCTCCTCTTCTGTACTTTAGGCTACATAATGACCCACGATTTGTGGAGGACAGAAAAATACAGGACAGCATCATCTTTGATCTCTGTTTCCTTGTGGCTACCATAGCCCATGTTTTATAGCTTGTTCAAATATGAGTAGTCTCAGGCAGTTCAATTTTCAAGTCACAAATTACGTGGGAGACTTCACCTAAACTTCTT
>NW_006159432.1:767734-813710 GCF_000334495.1 Tupaia belangeri chinensis
ACTTTCTTAGGTAAGAGGACATATTTATCAAACATTTTAGCCGTAAGGGGCTGCATTTTTATGACCTCTGAATACTACTTGTGTGAACTTTCCTCTTTTTCTCCCCAGTTGCAAAAATTAAGTCAATTTTCCAGGATCCTGGATGCTCCCTTTATCAAATCTTAAACTGTAGACTGAACTGCAGTGGCATACACCACTAAGATGCTATACTCCATAAACCAAAACCTCATGGGAAGCTCAGATTCAATTCCCAATCCAACCCAAGAGTCCAGGCATAGTGGCATGTGCCGAGAAACCCAATGATTTAAAAGACTGAAGCAGGAGGATCACAACATAGAAAGATAAAATAATAATAATAATAATAATAATAAAAGTGTAATTACCAGTTCTCCAAAACACTTTCTTATTTTTTTATTTCAATTTCTTTTATACATTCAATCACATATGTCACTTAGCTTGTAAGTGAATATTCCAACATGAATACATTTCTCACTAATCCAGTTGGGAATATTACACATGTTATCTTCAACAGATAATAATCCATTTCTTTGTCCCATAAATGTCTTGCCTTTCTATTTTTCTCCTTAATGTCTTTTATCAGACTCTCCTCCTTCTCCCACCCTCTTCCCACACTTTATCTGGTATCTATAATCATTTTTTATGTTTCTATATCCTCTAGTCATTCAGTTTTGGCCATAGAGTGTGGATAGTTGGTACATACTAAGTGGAGACATACAATGTCTCTTCTTCATAGCCTAGTTTGCTTCACTCAGCAGTAAATCTTCCATATTCATCCACTTTCTGTCAAAAAGCAGGGTTTTCTTGTTTTTTATGACTGAGTAGTATTCCATAGAGTATATGTGTCACAGTTTTTAAATCCATTCCTCTGTTCGTGGACATTTGGGCTTGTTCCATGTCTTAGCAATTATGAAGAATGCTACAAAAAACATCGATGTGCATGCACTTTTCCAACTAAGCATTCTTCTGTCCCAAGGAATGGGATTACTGGATCATATGATAGTTCTATCTGTAGATCTTTGAGGAATCTCCATATTGTTCTTCACAGTGGCTGGACCAATTTACATTCCCACAAGCAGTGTAGGAGACTTCCTCTTTCACTATATCCCTGCCAGAATTTTTTGTTAATCGTTGCCATTCTGACTGGGGTTAAGTGATATCTCATTGTGGTTTTGATGCACATCTCCCTTATAATGAGGGGTGTTGAGGATATTTTCCATATGCCTTTTGTCTATTCATATAAATGTCTTCCTTTTTTTTTTTCAACTCATTCTCACATCTTTGCATTACATTGATCTTTTTTTTTTTTTTCAACTCATTCTCACATCTTTTCATTACATTGATCATTTTTTTTTTTTTCTGGGAAAGCTGCTTGAGTTCCCTGTGAATTCTGTTTATCAATCCCTTAACTGAAGAAAGTTTACAAAAATATTTTCCCATTTTGAGGGCTGTCAATTCACACTAATTACTTTGTCTTTTGCCATGCAGAAACTTCTTAATCTTATGTAATCCCACTTGTCTATTTTTGGGATTACTGACTGTGCTTTGGGGGGTCTTATTTAAGAAGTACTTGCCTACCCCAATGTCTCCCAAAGTTTTCCCAGTGTTTTCCAGCAGTAGTTTTATAGTTTGAGGTCTTAGATTTAGATCTTTGACCCACTTTGAGTTGATTTTTGTCAATGGTGAAAGGTAGGGGCTTAGGTTCATCTTTCTAGAGGTGGATACCCAGATTTTTCAGCACATTTTGACTGGATTGACTGGTACCCTTTGTCAAAAATCAGTTGGCTGTATGTTTGGGAGTTTATTTCTGGGGTATCTATTCTGTTCCACTGGACCACCTGTTTGTCTCTGTGCCAATACCATGCTGTTTTGATTTTCACAGCTTTATAGTATATTTTGGGGTCGAAAAGGAGATGCCACCCACTCCACTCTCCTTACACAGGATTGCTTTGGTAATATGAGGTTTTTTATGATTCCAGACAAATCATATGATTGTCTTTTCTAGATCTGTGAAGAATATCTCATGCACTTTGACTGGGATTGTGTTAAACATGTATATTAATTTGGGTAGAATTGCCATTTTGATTATATTAATTCTTCCAATCCAGGAACATGGGATATCCTCCCACTTTTTCATGTCATTTTCAATTTCGTTTTTTAGCTTCTCATAGTTTTCCTTGTGGAGGTCTTTAACTTCTTTGGTTAGATTTATTCCTAGGTGTTATACTTTTCATGGCTATGGTAAATGGAATTACTTTCTTCAATTCTATATCAGTCTGCCTGCTATTCATATATAGAAATGCTATAGATTTCTGTATGTTGATTTTGTATCCTACAACTTTACTGTATTGATGTATTACTTCCAGGAATTTTTTCATGGATACCATTGGGTCTTCTATGTATATAATCATGTCATCTGTAAATACAGAAAATTTCACCTCTACTTTTGCTATTTGAATGTCTTTTATTTTATACTGTTTTATGATTGTGTTGACAAGGACTTTCAGTGATATATTGAAAAGGAATGGAGACAGTGGGCCTCCTTGTCTTGTATCAGTTTTTAGATTTTCCCTATTCAGGATAATGTTAGCTATGGATTTTTCATAGATAGCTTTCATTGTGTTGAGGGATGACCCTTCTATGCAGATTTTGCTGAGAGTCTTGATCATGAAGAGATGTTGTATCTTACCAAATGCTTTTTCTTCATCAATTGATATGATCATATGGTTTTCATTAGTCTTTCTGTTAATATGGTGTATTATATTTATGGTTTTGTGTATGTTGACCCATCCTTGCATCCCTGGAATATAATCTACCTGGTTGTGATGTCTAATCTTTTTTATATATTGTTGGATACAATTTGCTAGTATTTTGTTGATAATTTTTATATCTATATTCACCAGAGATTTTGGTCTGTAGCTTTTCTTCCTTATCCTATCCTTGTCTGTTTTAAGGATAAGGGTGATGGAGGCTTCATAGAATGAATTAGGGAGAGTTCCACCCTTTTAATCTTTAGAGAATAACTTCAGTAGAATGGGGGTTAACTGTTCTTTAAAAGCTTTGTAGAATTCAAAGGTGAAACCAACCAGGTCTTTTATTTGTTGGAAGGTTATTTACTACTGATTCGATCTCCTGACTTGTTATGGACGTATTCATAGTTTCTACATCCTCCCGACTCAATCTTGGTAGATTATATGTGTCCACGAATTTGTTCATCTCATCCAGGCTTTCTTGTTTGTTGGTGTACAGTTGTTCATAGTATCCTCTAATGATACTTTGTATTACTAGTATGTCTGTTGTTATGTTGCCTGCTTCATTGTGAATTTGATTTAGTTGGCTCCGTTCTCTCTTCTTAATTAGTATAGCTAGTGGTATATCGATTTTGTTTATGTTTTCAAAGAACCAACTTTTACTTTCATTTATTTTCTGTATAGTTAATTTATTTTTTCTATTTCCTTTATTTCTGTTCAGATCTTTATTACTTCTTTTCTCCTGGAGTTTTTTGGATTTTTTTGCTGTTGCTTTTCCAGTTCTCTGAGACACGATGTCAGGTCGTCCATTTGCCTTCTTTCCATCTTCCTCTTATGTGCGATAATTGCTATGAACTTTCCTCTTATGACTGCTTTTGCAATGTCCCAAAGATATGGATACTCGTTATGGATACTCTTGTTCTCATTGTTATTGGTTTCCATGACTCTTTTTATTTCAGTCTTTATTTCTTCAGTAGTTGTGAAGTCATTCAGGAGTAGGTTATTTAGTTTCCATGTATTTGTGTATTTTTGAGAATTTTTCTTGAAATTAATATCAAATTTAATTCCATTGTGATCAGAGAAGATGCTGGATACAGCATGCCTTTGAATATGTGGAGACTTGCTTTGTCCCTATCATGTGGTCAGTCTTTGAAAAGTTTCCATGTGGACATGAGAAAAACGTATATCTTGTGGTTTTTGGGTGAAAGGTTCTATAGATGTCTGTTAAGTTCATTTGATTTATGATATAATTTAGATCCCTTATCACTTTGCTTATTTTTTGTCTAGATGATCTGTATTAGGAGATAGTGGGGTGCTGATGTCCTAAACAATTAGTGTGTTACAATCTTTCTCTCTTTTTATATCTAAGTCTTTTCTTTACATATTTGAGTGCTCCTGAGTTAGTCATGTAGATAGTTATAAGCATTATATCTTCTTGATGGATTAGCCCTTTTAATACTATAGCCCTTCTATGTCTATTCATACAGTTTTTGTTTTAAAACCTATCTTGTCAGAAATTAGTATCAGGACTCCAACCCTGTTTTTGTTTCATATGCATGAAATAATTTTTTTTCCAGTCCTTTGCTTTTAGTCTATGTATGTCATTATCTACGAGATGCATTTCTTGTAGGCAATAGATAGAGGGTTTCTGTTTTTTTGTTGTTGTTGTTGTTGTTGTTGTTTGTTTGTTTTTAAATCTATTCAGCCAGGCTGTGTCTCTTGATTGGAGAATTTAATCCATTAACAATCAATGTTATTATCAATCTTTCTGGGCTTGTCTCTACCTTTAATGGCCATTGTCTTGATTGTCTTTTATTCCTTATTTCTGTCTGTTCATTCTTTAGTTTTCCTTGAATAAGTCTCTCTTCAAAATTTCTTGAAGAGCTGGTCTTGTGTTGGCAGTCTTTCAGATTTTGTTTGTCTAGAAGATTTTAACCTTTTTTTCTCATATGAAGGATAATCTTGCTGGTTATAATAATCTTGGTTGAAATTGTTTCTCTTAACACTTTTTTATTTTTTTGGTGGAGAGGTTTTTCTTATTGGGCGTGTGCACTCGCCAGAAAGACAGAGAGAGACAGAGAGATAGAAAGCGAGAAATCACCCCCCAGGGTGGATGGCCACGCCGCAATCCCTTCTCCTCCATTGTCCTCTCGGGATCTTAGGCACGCACGCACATGCGCCTGGTGTGAGTTTAAGCCACCGGGTCCGAGACTCGAACCGCGGTCGACTACATGGGAGTCCAGCGACATAGCCATTACGCTAACTGCTGGTCCCCTCTTAACACTTTCAATATGCCTTCCCATTCTTTCCTTGCTTGTATTGAAAGGTCCAATGTTAGTCTGATGAGATGACCTTTTTAAGTCACTTGATGTTTCTCTCTTGACAATTTTAGTATCCTGTCTTTATCTGTGGTTTCATCCAGTCTTGCTAATGTGTACCATGGTGAGGATCTTCTTAGGTTCATTCTATTTGGGTGTTTTTTTTGTTTGTTTGTTTGTTTGTTTTTGTATTTCTTGGGTCTGGATGTTTGAGTGCATCTCTAGACTTGGAAAGTTTTCTTCCAGGATTTCATGAAATAGATTTTCCATGTTCTTATTAGTTTCTTCACCTTCTGGAATACCAATTATATATGGATGTTTGGATGTTTAATGGAATCTAGTATTTCTCAAATATTATCCTCATTTTTTTATTTTTTCTATCTTTTTTTCCCCCTAGGTCAGAAGTTTTATCTTCTACAGAGATTTCATCTAATCAGCTTTTAATACTTTTGAAAGAGTTTTTGATTTTCTGTATTACAGACTTCATCTCTAATAGTTTCATCTGATTCTTTTTTATGGTGTCCATTTCTTCTTTCAAGTAGTGAAAGGACTTTCTCATCTACTGGAGTTCGTTATTTCTTCTCTGTTTCAACTCATAGAGTTTTGTCACTATGAATGTTCTGAATTCTTTCTCTGACATTTCGGTAACTTCTTCACTTTTTCAAGATATGGAGGGGAGTTTTTGTATTCTTTTGATGGAGACATATTCTTTTTTTTTTCTTTTTTTTCCCCAAATTTGAGGCTCTTCTGCTACTTTTTGCCATTTGATGATGTATTCACTTTTGGATACCTTTTTGAAAAATGTTTTTGTCACTTAGGAATAAATTTACTTCATTTTGCTATGGATTGATGTGTGCCAAAGTCTCTCTTCTGCTGTGTTTAGCAATGTGGTCCTCACGGGAGGAGTCTTCTATTCACGTATCTGAGGAGCAATTTCTTCTACTTTGTAGGTGGTTCAGTATAGATCGGGGATCACAGGGAGCCTCACAATATTAGGATGTTTGAAAACTAAAATTCTAGACCTGTCTACTCCCTCTGGGTGAGTGGAAGATGAGAAGAAGATGAGAATATAAGAGAGAAGACAAAAATAATATAAAAGAGAAAAAAGAGAAAAATCAGCAGCAGGGGCTCTGAGATTGAGAAAGCTGGCCTGGGGCTGGAGTTGGAGCCAGTGAATGGCCCTGCCTCAGTTTTCCTGACTGGTCTGGGGCTGCAGATGGAGGTGGGCTCTGCTGGAGAGCTATGACCTTTCCTGTGGGGTAAGGAGAAATAAAGTATTAGAGAAAAAAAAAAAAAAGAAGGAAAAAAAACCAGCCTATTATTCTGGCAGGGAGAAGGGGGGGGGCTCTGAGGTTGGGAGAGCAGCCAGGGCTGCAACTGGAGCCAGTGAACAGCCCTGCCTTGGTTTCCCCCTCCAAACCACTTTTATTTTTAGGTGATCAATTTAATGTTCTTACTGGGCCCCAAATGTCAATGGTACAGATTGTTTGTCTCACACAGTGATTTATTTTGTTTTAACCAAAATTCAATACCAATAGACTGAGTATATAACCTCCAATTTATAATCCCCATCATTATTATTTTACTTTAACTAGGTTTTTTCATTGCCATTACTGTCCAGCCTTGCACAGATAGTAGGATAATGATTTTTGTTTCTTCTGAAAAATTTATAGTAGTAAGAAATTATAAAATTTGATTTCTCCATAGTGTTTTATTGTACAAAATTTTAAACAACCTACTCTGATGAAGATTTTTATTCCAATCAGGTGGTTCTCCAGGTGTGGTCAATATCAGTATGAGTTCTTCCTGGAAACTTGTTAGATACCCATACTATTGGTTTGGGTTCTCAGGTGTGTCTGGAAACACAGGATGCATGTCTGTAGGTGTCTAGGATCCTAAGGATCTAGATGACTGCAGAAAGGGAGCTGAAGTGTGACAAAACCCTATTGAGGGTGCTTCTCTCTTGCACATGGGCATACTCTCTATCATAAAAGAGGGAAGAAAGGACAGAGAAAAAAGAAGATGGAAGAGGAGAACAAGAAAAAGGAAAAGAAAAGAGAAAAGAGAAGAAGAGGGAAAAGGAGGAGGAAGAAGAAAAGGTGAGGAAAGAAGAGAAAAAAGGAACGGAAAGGAAAAAGAAAAGAACAAAAAAAAAAAAGAAAAGAAAAGAAGAAAAGAAGAGGGGCCAGCAGGTGGTGTAATGGTTAAGGCACTACATGACCAGCCACAGTTCAAGTTCCAGACAAAAAATCATGCCACGTGTGTGTGCATACGTGTCCAAAATCCAGAAAGGAGAATGGAGAAGGGATTATGATATGGCCATTTTTGAGAGGAGAATGGAGAAGGGATTGTGGTCTGGCCATCCCCCCTGGGGATGATTTCTCACTTTCTTTGTTTCTTTCTCTCTCTCTCTCTCTCTCTCCAGCAAGTGCATGTACCTTATAGCAAAAAATTAAAAAGAAAGAAAAAAAGAAGAAAAGAAAAGAAGAAAGTAATTTTTCCTAGGACTTGCAGGAGATTTTGCCATTTATGACTTGAGAGTACTGTCTTACATAAAAAGTACATACAAGCAGTCTTCTAAAAGTTCATGGAAAAAGCATAATGAAAAATCTACATGGGTTTCTTTTTTTATTGATACTGAAATAAACTACAATTCCATTTTTCTACAAGCATTTTTAAGTACTTTCAGTATATTGGGAGATTATCCTTTGATGGAGTCTTTATTTTTGTATTCTTTCTTATTCTAGAATGATTTTACAAGTATATTGAACAGAATGAGTATCTGCTGGAATGCTTCTGCACTGGCGAGATGTAGTTTCACTTTTATGTGGCATTGTGCCATCAAATTAGTAAGATATGCCAAACCATTCTGCCTGGATCTGCACTAGCAAAGAGGAAATAGTGTCAATCTGCAGTGAGTTGATGAATGGCCACATGAGGTGCTAACAATTGAGGGAAGAGAGCAACTCCCACGTCAACAAGAACCTGAGATTCACCTAGAAGGTCAGCTGTACAAACATACAAAGGATAAATTCCCATTCCTCGGTTTATTGGGGGATGTGGTATAGAGATCTCAGTGTAGTCGACCTCCAGATCTGTGAGACACAGGAGGACAGGCAAGCAAAAAACAGGATGTCTGTTTTTATGAATTGTAGCTAGGGAAGACTCAGTAGAAGGGTACCTGGATGTCAGACACAAGGGAGGGACCACAACGCTACTACATTATGCACCTGCTTTTCAATACCATGAACTCCATGACCAGATAGAGGAACAGTGCTCTTTAATGGCATTACTTTTCTAGGGGACATTTGAGTCAAAGAAAAAGGTTACCATACCTTTAGAATCATTTCCATCATAGTATATGTAAATAAACCACAGAGCAATTTAGAGTGCTACAAAGTTAGGAACATTTTATTTTTAAAGTTTTAAAATTATCTCCATGCATTATCACAGCAGAAATGAGAAAGAAAATTAACTGTGTGTGTGTGTGTGTGTGTGTGTTTTACTTGGTTGTCAATGATTCCTCTGAATATTGTCCTTCCAAAGTTCGTCAGTTCCCACATTACCAGCTGAGGGTGAGTCGATTCTCTTTTAGTAGGATATAATTCGCAGTCATATTATCCTGTCTACAAGGAAGAAAAAGCAACCAGAATGGTTTCCTGAGGAGTAGTTGGCACATGCAAATGCAAAGCTGCTTATTTTAATTTTAGTTATGACATTTCCTCAATTATGTCATTGACCCAATTGCACTTCCTTACACTGTGTTCGGTCTTATTGTCTGAGAAGTACAGACTTTTTTTTTTTTTTTTTGGATAACCCAAGGAGAAACCATTAGCAAGTTTGGATGTTATATTTCTCTCAAATGTTGGATGTATCCAGAAAATGTCATTTGAAGTTTTAACCTACCAAAGGTATAATTGAATGAGCCTGCCAATCTAACATTCACTGGGTTTATTTATCAGAGTCTTTCCCAGTTGATATACTCATTTCACAAATTGAGAAAGATATGCCTTTAAACAATAAATTTGGAGGATGCAAAGACATATGGCTTGGAGAAATAATAAAATATTAAGATATTCAAGTAAACCCCACTAAAAGACATAGGCATAATACATGTATGTTGTATAAAGTTATCTGCCCTCAGGCAGATGCTTAATAAATGAGAGGCAAGTAGGTGGTGTAGTGGCTAAGGCACTGGACTCACACATGGCGGTTCCAGCTCCGGACCAGCAGCTTAAAAATCACACTAGGTGTGTGTGAGCTTATGCCCAGTATTCCAAGAGGAAAAGGGATTGCAGTGTGGCCAGCCCTCTGGGGGGGATCATTTCTCATTTCCCTTTTCTCTGTCTTTTTTTCCCCTTTGCTTTTTAAATGCATTTATTTCTTTATTTTTATTATTCATACATTAAATTGCTATACACCATTTAGATTGTGAAGAGACTTTACCCAGCATGATATACATCTTTTTTCTCTTTCTCAGGCAAGCACACACACCCTATGGCAAAACCTAAAAAAAAGAAATGCTATTCATCATCTTCATAGTAGTTGGGATAATTGGCTTAGTAGAAGCTGTCAGTTGTGTTTCAAAATGTAAAGCACAAAAAGATAAGTAAAATCTTTGTAATCAGTATAATTTGTTCTTACAGAGACATTCGATACATATTCTAGTTCTTTTTGATGATAAATATGAAACATTTTAGTATGCATTAGACAAATCCATGAACCAATCACTTACACATAAATATATGAGAAACTAATTAAAATGCAAAATGTTTTCTCACAGCAAGGCATGGCTTCCAATAATGAAGAAAAAAGTTATTACTCCTGATTGATATCTACATGAGCAAATAATTTTATGAAATTAGCCTTTTGGGGAGGTGCTAATGGCAAAATAAGTGAAATCGATGATTATGATAATAGTTATCTGTTCATATAAAGGACACAGAAGAAAAACTTCTAATGTCTTTTCTTATTAGCTGATTCCCAATGTGCATGGCTAAGGAATGGAGTTTACTAAGATAGTTGTTATGGAAATGCAGACAAATACAAGTGGAACCTCTATTTATTGCCATTATGTTCAGCTTGTAAGAAAATTCAGACTCTCAGGGCTACTGAGCCAGGGCCCTTCATGCTCCAGCTCTGGCCCCAGCTCGGTTCTCCCAACCTCAGAGCCCCCATCTTCCTGTCAGAAAGGGTGATGGAGGCTTCATAAGATCAATTTGGGAGAACAGCCCTTCTTCAAGAGACAGCCAGCTCCATGGCTCCTGAGATCAAGCCATTTGGGGAGAAAGGAAGATGTCCCACTGATAACTGGGCCTCCAGCATCCAAAACTCGCGTGTTTGGGAAGAAACCGACCATCCACCAGATGACTAGAAATCGCTGCAGGACCACAAGAAATATGGGGAAGCAGGAAAATACCTCTCCCACAAGGGAAAAGGATAGCTCCTCTTTATCCACACACAGTTCAATGGAAATCATGGAAATGTCTGATAAAGAATTCAGAACATTCATAATGGCAAAGCTAACAGAGATGGAAGAGAAGAGAGACAAGGAACTGCTGAAGAGGAAGGAGAAAGGAGTTGAAGAGTTCCAGGAGGTGAGGAAATTCATGCTAGATCTAAAAGAGGAATTTCACACTTTACAAAAGAATCAGATGGAACTGTTAGAGATGAAGGCTATAATACAAGAAGTCAAAATCTCCCTTGAAAGTATTAAAAGCAGACTAGATCATACAGAAAATAGAATCTCTAATGTAGAAGAGAAAATGGTTGGCCTAGAAAAATCCACCGCGAAGACTGAGAAAATGGCCCAAAAATTTGAGAATAATATGCGAGAAGTACTAGATACCATCAAACGTCCAAACATCCGGATAATAGGCATCCCAGAAGGTGAAGAGACTCATAAGGGCATTGATAATCTATTCCATGAAATCTTACAAGAAAATTTTCCAAACCTGGAGAGGCACTCAAAGATTCAGTCCCAAGAAATACAGAGGACCCCAAATAGAATCAACCCAAGAAGATCTTCTCCAAGACACATTATAGCCAGATTGACCAAAACCACAGACAAAGACAAGATACTAAGACTGGCAAGAGAAAAAAGGCAAGTTACCTACAAAGGGTATCCCATCAGACTAACGGCAGACCTCTCATCGGAAACAATGAGAGCGAGGAGAGAATGGGAAAATGTATTCAAAGTATTAAGGGAAAAGCAATTTCAACCGAGAATTCTGTACCCAGCAAGGTTATCGTTCATTTGGGAAGAAAAGACACGAACTTTCCCAGATAAACAAAACCTGAAAGAATTTACCAGCACCAGACCGGATCTCCAAGAAGTTCTTAAGGGAGTGCTATGTCAGTAAAATTAAATGCAGACACACAGAAATAAGAGTTCAGAAACTAAGAAAATGGGCAACTTAATTGTAGGGCCAAAAGCTGGAGTTGAGTATTACATCCCAGATTTCAATCTGGAACATCGAACCTCAACAGATACAGAAGAAAGATTAAGTACATGAGACTGAACTGATGAAACAGTATTCTACGACTTGACTAAAATATTGCTGCTTTTCTTCTAAGCTTTGTTGTCTGGTTTTAAGGACTTTTGTCCTGTCTTCAGCTATCAATAGATTCATGTTCCGACTATTTGAACAGAATACTAACCTGTTTCTAGGCTTTAAGTTTCAAAGAAATATCCTTACCAGTTCAAAACTGCTTTTCTTGAAACCATCGGCTGATCTTGCTATTGAAAGTAGTTAGATTACTTATGATATTGTGTGATCAACGAAATGTTGGGGGAAAAGGAATTGAAGACAACTGTAGACAGCAGAGATAGTGTAATAAGAGAGTGGAATAGGGCAGAGGGCTAGACATGGGGTAAAAAACATATATATGAAAGTAGAAATGGAATATTATGGATGACAACATGCATTATTAAGCCACTATACAGTATATTCTAGATGGGAAACCACATTTAGAATGTTGTGATGATGCTCAGGGAATGAATGTAAATTAATAAAAAAAATTTCAGAAGAAAAAAAAAAAGGCATTAGAAATACCTATTTGATGACTGCATTTAAACTATATAGCCCTAATTAGGTGTTACTTTATAGTATGTTCATTCTATTCACTGAGGTTTATGCCTAAAGTCAGTCTTGTGTTCATGGATATGTACATATCAGCTGTGCTTGCTATTGAAAATATTTAGATTTATTAAGATATTTCGTGAAACAATAAAATGGGGGAGGCATAGAAAGCACCAATAGATACCAGACACAGTGTGGGAGGAGGGTGGGAGATGGCAGAAGGTGAGATAGGGAATCAAGGATGGGAAAAAAGGCAAAATATACAGAAAACAAGAAATGGAAAATGATTTGTTGACAATAACATATATGTTGATGTGCTTGATTGAGCCAATATACAGTGTATTCTCAATGGAAAAATCTCATTTTGTATGCTATAATGATGTACAGTGAATGAATGTAAATAAAGAAAAAAATGTATAAAAAAAATTAAAAAAAAAAGAAAATTCAGACTGATCTTTCCCAGAAGTGGTGAGAGTACACTGTGTGTTTGCGATCAGACGGTCAGGTGTGCAGCCTTTATGAATAGGCCTGTACTGTTAATATTTACCAAAGACCACAAGTTCCTGTAGCTGGTAGATCTAGGAGCTAGCCTATTGTTTGAGCACATCGAAACTTTCTTTGGAAAAACTTGACCATGGGAAGTGCATTTGCACTTGTATTTATAACTACTATTTGACATTTTTCTCTCTGGAGAAAATAAGTCTTTAATTTCCTATTGAACTTGTTCAGTTGACAGGAAAATTTTTAAAAAGCAGTCTCATGTATAAAACATGAACCAGGAACAAACAACCAGCACTATATGGAAATCTTCTGGTAGAAAGATCTGTTTGGTTTGAGTCATTAACATTGGAAACAAAAATGATCTTATATCGTAAGCAATGTTATATGAACTAGGTGGCTGAAATAATTTTCAAGTTTCTTCTCTTCAGGGTACAGATAATGTGGAAGTGAATTGAAACAGACACATGGTGATAATTTTAGGAAGAGGTTTGCAACTCAATTATGACATTTTTCATAGCATGTCCTGGTGTGATATTTCCAAATATTGGAGAATACTACAAAATTCATCAGAGATATATATATTATTGTATTGCAAATAGAGTCAGGATGGTTTAGTCTGGCTCCCTCACCTGCTATCTTACCAAGCTGGAAGTCCACAGGGTAAACAACTTATGTTATTAGTTGTACGGCACTTGAACATTTGTTATGTAATTATGACTTTGCTGTTTCATACCTTGAAAGTAAAGTGCGTGTGCATGGATGATTGTTAGGTTTTGGCAATGAGCCCCTACTGTCTGTAGCCTCTTTAAGAGAAAGGAGAATCAGAGCCAGCAGATGGCATGGCAGTTACATCGCTAGACTCCCACATGGCCAACCACAGTTTGAGTCCCAGACCTGGTGGCTTGAAACTCACTCCAGGCACATGCACGTGGGTGCCCAAGATACCAGGCATAAAGTGGAGGAGAAGGGATAGCAGCATGGTCATCCTTCCTGGAGAGGCAGATTTCTCACTTGGGACAACATGGAAACCTAACGGATCCAAGTCAAGCAGACAAGCTCGAGGACATACCTATTAAAGTGTGCTTGGCTGAACATTTCCAGATGGTCCCAGACTGGGAGGAGAGAGAATATTCACTTAGGGACTTCTTGAAGAATGTTGTCTTGGCCTTCTAGCTGAGGGCTCTCAGTGTAATTTATAATTTATTCACCTATTCTGCATGTGGATAGCTCCTTATATTTTCCTTCAGTTTTCAATAAAGACTTCAAATTTAGCACTTGGTTTCTTCTTTGATGGAAGGACCATGTCCCCTCTCAGAGGTCACCAGTTTGGAATATTGGTGGAGATCAGTAGTGAACATCTGTACCCAGTCCAGAGAGATCTGACAGGGGACACCATCACCAAGGCAGTCAAGTGCATAAAGAAGAATAAGAAACACTCGAGCAAATGTAGGATAGTGTCATTAGCTCCTCTCAGAAACAGCCCAAAGACACTTTGACGTTCACCAATTTGTGGAAAATAAGTAGGTAAGACTCAAGCTATCATTTAAGTAATGTAAAAAGGAAATATGCCTTTATTTTATATTTACATGTATCGAAGCTTTGGATATTTAATTATACATATTTCTGTAATAAGTATCACAGACTACTCCCCTCTTTTTTTACTGAGGAACATAATAAATCATGTAATAGACCATTTTCCAGAATTTCTTTAGCCAAATAAGCATAGGGTGACTGCTAGGCAATCTCTACTTGGGAGAAAAGTGAAATGGGAATCTTTTCTGGTCTGACTAAGGCTAACACTGAGTCTTACCTTTTAAACAGCATAGCTGGTCACTACAAAGGAGTATGATTAATGTGTATGGGAACCTATGGATTTTTGAGAGACAGAGATCCAAGGCTCTGTCCACTTCTTAAGATAGATCAGAATGGGTAGACCACAGTCAGTAGAAAGGACATCAAGTGTTTCAAAGAGAAACATTAAAAAGAATGAGGTATGTGGGATGGTGACCCTTGGTCTATACCAGAGGAAGAGTGTTTTGGAAAAATAAAATGTGGCTTAGATTGGAATTCCCTTAGGAGTCAGCTATCCTGGTGTACTGCTATGGTTAGGGAACAAAGGCTGAGCATCTTAACACGAGATACACATTGATGTAGGTATGAGAGGGTTACTGCAAGATGGACATGCTTTTATGGTATGGTATAGACCTGGTTTTAACAATGACAATCAGTGAGTGCAAAAAAAACAGAGTAGCAGTGCAAGATCAACCTCGTTTCCCCACTGGACTGAGAAAGTCTTAAGCTTCTTTAACTTAAACAAGGGCCTGTATGTGTGTGGGAGGGAGAATGCTTTCCAGAAGAGATCTCAAGAGGGAGATGCTAGGCTTCCCACTGACAAACTATGTGGATGCTCACTGCAAATATAAAAGGCTGTGACTGTTTTATTCCCTTATGTTAATGAATCAGTACATGCTTATTATTACATTTGTAAAATTAAAGAGAAATCATAATGTTACATGGTGTAGGGTAATCCCAAATCACAATATGTACTGTGATTTCTCCCTTATGTTTATTAATTTAAATGAGAGGTCCCAGAACCTCAGATTAGTAAAAACCCTAAAAAATTCAAAGATTTGGTCTTTTCAAGGAGGTCTACAAGAGTGTTTCATGCATGACTGACTACAGACTGATTCTTAGATCTCCCTTTTAAGTGGTTTCAATTGAAATCTGAAAGAATATAATATGGATACTGGGTCATCTATCAACCTGTGGTTTCTCATTATATTTTTGATTCAGTATATTAGTTTGGCACATTATATAACTATCATTTCAAAAGCATTTTCATATGCATTATTAATATATTATTTGTGCCTCACAACAATGCTGATGGATACGTAGAATAGAAATTACTAATCCCACTTATTTGAGAACATTGAGGGGTCCAGAGAGATTAAATGATTTAAATGAATGCCAGAGAGTTTAAAGAATATATATTTATTAACTGTAAAAGGGAATGATCCTACCTTTACAGTGGAGAAGGATTTCAATTTAACCAAGGTCAAGGTAGAGATTCCCATAAAGAAACACATCGACATTATTTACCTGCTGATCTTATGCACTAGAAAAGGCAAAACATGGCTTCTGTAGGATTCTTGTTCCCCAAAAAACACATAATCCAAATCATGAAAGAACATCAGACAAACCTGGGACATTAGTATGAGAATTGGCGAAATTTGAATGAGGTCTATAGATCAGTTCATAAAAATATGATTTTGCTAATAGTGCTATGGTTATATAAGATGTTAATATTTAGGAAGCTGTGACAAGAGTGTACAGGAGCTCCATGTACTGTTTTTGCAACATTTTTGTAAAATTTAAATTATTAAGTAAATGTTAAATAATAAATAATTTTTTTTTCTGTAATAGTAGAACCATTTTTTTTTTCTTTACAATTAGCCAAAGGGTGCATGCACACACACTGGAGAGGAACAGAGAGAAAGGGAAAGTGAGAAAGTACCCACTATAGGGGTGGTCATGCTCCAATCTCTTCTCCATTTCTCCCTCCTTTCACAATTTTGGGCACACATGTGCATGTGCCTGGGTATGTTTGTCAAGCTGCCTGGTCCAAAACGTGAACTACCATGCCACCTGCTGGACCACTGAGCCAATTTGTATCTTCAATGACAATTTATGTAAGCTTCAAGCTCAACTGCTAACCTAAATAAGTGGGCCATTTATTTAAATCAATGATTCATTAGTCCAAATAACAGATCTGGGGATGTACCTATGAGGTTTTTCTATGGCCTGCCATGGAAATCTGGGAAATCTGGAAATCTGTGGTAAAGAGTACGGGCCTTGGGACCAGCAGTTAGCGTAATGACTATGTCGCTGGACTCCCATGTAGTTGACCACGGTTCGAGTCCCGGACCCGGTGACTTAAACTCACACCAGGCGCGTGTGCGTGCGTGCCCAAAATCCCGAGAGGAGAATGGAAGAGAAGGGATTGCGGCGTGGCCATTCCCCCTGGGGGGGTGATTTCTCGCTTTCTATCTCTCTGTCTCTCTCTGTCTGTCTGGCGAGCGTACGTGCCCTATAGCAAAAACCTCTCCAAAAAAAAAAGAGTATGGGCCTTGGATTTGGATAGATCAGATCTTAAATCTCAGCCCCACCATTTTCCAACTGTAGGAACCTCAGTTTCCCTTTCTGAAAAATGGAGATAAATAATGGCATCATAGGATTATTGTCAGAATGAAGGCATCAATGCATTCATGCTAAGCCCCTAATGCAGGGCTAGGTCCAAGTCCCACCTTTTGAAATATAATTGAATTTAAAGAAAAGGATGAGAAGAATAGCTTCAAAGACTAGTTATCAGTTTTTGTTCAAATAGCCACTCGTGTTGATACTTCACCAACTTAAATGAACACGTTTACTCAAAAGCAGCTTTAAGAAAGCTCACTACCAATACAGAAGGGAAAGGATGTCATTTACACAAATGTCCCAGAAATATTTTGAAAATAATACATGAAGCACAGCTCAAAGCTTGGCTGTGGAAACGATCTCAGCACTCACCACTGCTTCTGTAGGCAGTTGGGTACTGTCAAGAGAAGAGGGTGGAAAAAAAGAGACTGCCCAAAGCCATGACAAGACCAGGAAAGAAACCATGATTGCTCCCAGAGTCCAGTGAAGCCTGCCCTGAGTGGGTGGACAAGGCCTTAAAAAACTTGGAAAGGCTCTTCAAAGAACAATTAAAAACAACCTCCCATGGTGGGAGGTGAATCTGGCTGGGAAGCTCCTGCTTTCTTTCCCCAGGAGAGAATTCCCAGGCTTCTGGATCCTGGGGGAGCGCCCTTGGCAGTGGACACCGAAGTATGTTCCCTTTTCACTTTCCTGGGGCTCAGAGTGGTGGTTTTGAGTACACAGGGTGAAGAACATCTGGCTTTCCTGAAGCTGAAAGAGATTTGAAGTCAGCAGGTGGGGGTTGGAGGTTTATGAAAATAGTAGAGTGAAGTTCATTTTTTGGACAACTCTTGGCCACGGGTGTTATTTATTTCGAATTTTCTACTGCTGGGCTCCTGTAGACTTATTACAGATCAATTCATAAACAAACACTGCTAAGTTGTGTCCTGGGGATAAATGAAGAGGTTATGTGACTTTGGGGTTGTATGTTAGAGGTAACAGGGCAGCCACAGCTGAGAACTTGGTGTAATAAATTGAATTCCAGGCTACACCCCTACTTGGGCAAAAGACTGAAGAAAAGTTCATGAAATATGCACAAGTTTTAATGCACTGAATTAATATCATTAACATTTCTAAAAAAGAGTTCTTATGAACTAACGGCAACAAGTAATCCCACAGAATGCTCGGCTCTCTTTAGAGCAGATGCAATAAATATTTTTTAGAGAACTGATGTGATCTGTAACATAACTTTAATATGTATTTAATATTTCTAAGAACAAGTGTTCAAAATCATTTATCCAGTCATCTCAGAAATAAATTTTGAGTGCCTACTATGTGCCAGAAGTTTATATAAGCTAAGATTTTAAACAATTTACAGTAAATTCCTTGGATGATTTGATAATTTTTCCTTCATAAGAATGCTTCTTATGATGTAATTAGCATGGAAAGACCTCCCTCTCTCAACTCAAAATCAATCGTTTTTGGCAATTTTGTATGCACATAGATTGTTGCTTTTCCGTGAAACTTTGAAGTGGTGGAAATTCACTGGATGAAAGGATGACTAACTATGAGAGGGTTATGTATGGTAGCCCTGTCTGAGTACAGCAGTAAAAGGGAAGGTTTCACATTCCCCAATTACACATGAAATAAAAAGATGTTCATTTCTCTTTATGAGGTCAATTTCAGTGAGATCCTGGGAAGAAAATTCATCATCAAAGAGAAAAAATTGTAGCTATTCCAGGAGACCAGGTAGCCTATAAGCTCAGAGTGTTTTTGTAGCACAGAATGTCACAAGGTAAAGTCTAATTCAAAGAGAAGACTGAGTGGGAAATGAAGACAAAATTATATAGAAGAGGGAGAAAATCAGAAGATAGAAACTAAAATTGAGAGAAAAAAGAAAAGTAGATACCCATGAAAGGTGGGGAGTTCCTCCCCACCCCCCAATTCCCACCCAAGCATAAGCCACCCTTCCTGCTTCATTTATCCCTTACCCCTACAAGAGGTTCCTGTCTTCCTGTCTAGACAGAACAGTCAGAAGCCCCACACAGGACCCAACACAGAAATATCATGCTAAGTCCAATGAAAGGTCACCCTATGAAACAGAGTCTAGATGAATAGCAATCGGATGACTTTGTTGTCTAGTGGAGTAACCCATGGTGGGCAATGGTTGTAACTGAGTTGCTAATGGGATCAGCATGTTTCTCCGTTCAATCAATAGAGCTCTTTGTTAAATTGTGACATATACACTGTGGAAGACCTCTTAAACAGTGATTTCTGATAACTAACAAAACAGTAACTTAACAGTTTAGGATGTGTTAGTGTAACTTGTTAGAATTTATTCAGCCTAGTCTATGGGAAAGAGGAGCTCTATCTGGCAAATACAGTTACTAAACCAAGTTTACAAGGTACACTTGGTACTTGGGACCAATACTATCTGTCTATCTACGTTTTTCCCATCACAGGTATCAACTGTATTTGGTTTTCGTGTGCCACCACAAATCTGTGACTTTCAACATCAACTTGGTGTTTGCTGACAGTCCTTTCCATTTTCCCTTCCAGTTCATCGCAGCTTATTGCTCTCACCACCATCATCAAGGTTTTTTTCATCTCTTTCTGCTTTTAAACCACCCAACCTCTCTGGGAACACACCCTCTAATTCCTTAGTTCTGTCTTTAGTACCCATTTTACTTGACTTTTCAGATGTTCTTAATACAATGAGGAGACTTCCTAAAATTTGTTGAAAAAATGGATTTGAAGTATAAGTTTATTTATTGTGGTATAGAAATTTTTGAGATCCATGAATGATTTTTTTACAGTATGTATTTTTTCATAAATTTTTGAAGACTTCTTATACTGTCTAATTATTTGGTTTAAAGAATTACTTGTTTCTCCCCTCTTTCTCTGAATTTTCAGTTTCCTGTAGTGGACTTCATTTCCCCATCTTGTCCTTCAGTGTTAGTGTTTATGAGGGCTCAGTCCTGGCCTCCTCAGCACACTTTCACTGAGAAATCTCATCTCTTCCTCCATGTGATCCACTTATTTGCTCAGCATCCTCAGAAACACATCCTCCAGGTTGGTTTCTTTTCCATCATTGAACACCAGAGAAAGTAAAACAACATATCTGAAGATAAATGCTTATTTTCCCTCTCAGACGTGTTCCTACCCTTCTTTCTTAGCTTGGTAAGGAGCATGTCTATTTAACAAGCTACCCATGGCCAACCTTGGCTTTCTTAGACTCATTTCTTCTTTTCAACTCCTACATTTAAACCTTTACCTCCTCAACATTTCCCAAAACTGTCTTCTTCATTCCTTTCTCATTTCTATGCCTTAGTTCAGACTCTATTCATCTTTTTATTTTGGAGAATTTTAATAACTGATTTTCCTGCTTCTGTTTTTACTAATTGGTTATCTACTGATTATCTACACTTCAACCAGAATGGTTGTTTTAAAGTGCAGATCTAATTAAATTACTTCTCCACTTTAAACTCATTCCTGGCTTCTCATTCAAAGGCCCTTGGATGCTAATTGCACAACGCTAGCAGTCAGATGCAGCCTGCCCATTGCCCAATTCCCAACCTCTCCTCTTCCTACATCAGTCCATGGTCCAGCTATAGCCCAAAAAGAAATTCATAGACTGAACAGCTTGAATGACAGATCTTACACGCTTTTATTGTGTCTAAAAAATCATCTAAAAGGGCTAAGAGTGATTTGGCTTGATTTTCCATTTGCCTGCCTCAGCAAACTTCTGAGTGATGCACTGTGCTGAATGTTGACATGATTGCATGTTCTTTTGGTAGCTTTCCAACTTATCTATATGGCTGCTGAGGGCCTGTGTGTCCATCTCACATCATATCTGATATTTGTTTCCATTGAGTGAAGAAGCATGCTTCGAGTTCTAACAAAAAAGGGAAGCATTGAACATCATATTGCCAGGATCTGAAAATCTCTAGTGATAACATATGTCATTAGTTTCAGCCTCTAATAATCCAAGAAATATGGAAAGTTACCCTCCCTATACTCTTTTGCAGGATTCACAACTCTGCCAAGTTTATAGCTCATCAAGATATTTAAAGGCTAAATCTTCAACTGTGGAAAAAAAGAAATCATCGTATCGTTATAAGCTTTACAAAGAGTATTCAAATAAGGCAGTGTGGAAAGGAAGGAAAAAATCTAGATTCCATTTCCAGCTTTTCAAGGAACTAGGGTAATGATGGGGGAGAAGTCCCTAAAATTTTTTAAGACTCAGTTTCCTCAAAATTTGTTAAGCACGAGCCAGGTCTGGTCTCTAAAATTACTTCCAGTGCTAAAATAAAATAAAACAAACAAACAAGAACTTTAACAAAATTATTTCAAATCTTTGTCCAACCAGATGACTATAAAATATTTTCTAAATAAAAATAAACTGTTGTGTTTTTCAAAATTAAGTGTCCCTTCTTCATGCTCTTCAACCCTTCATTGCCTACCTGTTAAGCTATGTCCATTTTAAAAGAGTTAATAAAAAATTGAGACCATTGTTTTTTATTTTCTCTCACCACTTGACTCTTCTAGTAACACCATTTTACAAACTGACAGTTTGATGTAAAGGCTAAAGAGAAAGTCTTCTGCTTAAAAAGGAAAATTACCTTTTCATTTGGGTAAAAAAATACCCCAGAGCATTTATTACCCTGAAGTTAGGGCACAAAAATGAATGTTTAAAAGATTGTAACCGGTTTGGTTTGGTCCATGGCCTAGTGGTTAAAAAAGCCAGAACCCACATGGCCACCACTCTGGAATCCAAGCCATGGTGGTCTCTTGGGCATGCATGCCCATCATCCCAAATAGGATAGAGAAATGATCAGAAGGGATTATGGGATTAATGTGCTCCATTGGGGGGTTCTTTCTCCCTCTCCCTTTCTCTAGCAAGCACATATGCCCTCTGGCAATTAAAAAAATAAAGATATATAACCAGACGACCTTGATGAGCAAGGATTCAGGACCAGTATGAGAAGGGAATGGAGGGAGATTCTATGGGAAGATGACATAGGAGCATAGTATTTGTAGAAAAGGTGTCGCCATGTCATTTCAATGTCTTAAATCACTCAACATTTCCCTAGAAAAATGCAGATGTCTCTTTCCTTACAGAAATTTAAGAGATATACAGTGTTTGGACTAGAACCAAATAGAAACCACAGCTAACATTTCAGTCTTATCCAAATTAGAACTCATGACATGGTTGGGTGACTATACTTTCTGATTAAAACACAAATTATAAAGTGGAGGTAGAAATATATCTTTAAAAACCCATATATTTACAAACTGATACATAAAACACATATGCATACATATGAGAGTCTTCAAACAGTTTATGGAAAATATGTGTTATGAAAAAACAAAGCATGGATTTTAACATTTTTTTCCACCAAAATAAACTTCTACTTCAATTCCATTTTATTATTTTTTGGAGAGGATTTTTATTGTGGGGTGCATGCGCTTGCCAGAGAGACAAAAAGTGATAAATCGCCCCCCTCGGGGGGATGGCCATGCCACAATCTCTTCTCCTCCATTCTCTAGGGAATTTTGGCATGCACGCACAACTGTCTGGCCTGAGTTTTAAGCCACTGGATCTGGGACTCAAACTATGATAGACCTAATGGAACTCAAGAACTCTAACCACCACACCACCTGCTGGCCCCTCAATTGACTTTGTATGAACTTTTTGAAGTCCCCTTGTGTGTGTGTGTGTGTGTAATACTGTTGTAAATAAGAAAGCACACAGTGCTGAAATATTAAAAGTAATCACATATTGAGGCCAGCAGGTGATGTGGAAGTTAAGGTGACTGGAACCCATGTGATCAACTATGTGGTTTGAATCCTGGACCCAACAGCTTGAAAATTATGCTGGGCACTTATGTGTGTGCCCAAAGAACGGAAGAGAAGGGATTGCAGTGTGGCCATCCCCTTGTGAGTGGGATGATATTTCATTTTCTCTCTCTCTCTTTCTCTCTCTCTCTCATCTGTCTCTCTCAAATGAGCATACATCATGCCCTATAACAAACAAACAAACAAACAAAAATCACACATCAAAATTTGCAGAAAGCAACAAAGCAGTAATTAAAATTTCTATTTTCAATGTATTATAATGAAAATGAATGATTTATGTGTCCAACTCAAAAGGTTAGAAAAACTACAACTGAAAAAAGAAAAATAAAAGAAAAATAAAAAGCAGAAATTAAGAGAAACAGTAACTCTAATAGTTATGTTTTAAAACTAATAAATAGATAAATCTTTGGTGAGATTTCTTTTCAAGGATGAAAAGGGACAAAACAAATAATATTAGAAATAAAAAGGGGAGTCTATGTAGTACAGATAGAAATTAATATAAAAATACTATCAATAATTTTGTGCTAATCAATATACATACTTGAATGAATGGACAATTTCCTGAAAAAAACGTAACTATCAAAAATGAGTAATATACCTCTTCACATACACACACAAATCAAAATAAAAGTATACATCACTTAGGCTATTTTTCAAATTCTAATAAACATTCACAAATGAGGTCATTCACCTCTATTACATCCAATTGTTCCAGAAAACATTAAAAAAGGGAAATCTTCCTAACCTTTTGTTTGGGGTTCATGTAAAACTTGATTCTTAAATTAAAGAGGTGAGAAAATAAAAATTATATATCAACCTCCTTGTCCTCATAAAGAGTTTAGAGTATGCCAAATCTAGCAATGCATTCATTTAAGTACATTTCACCACATTACAGATTAAAAGAAGGAAAAGTACATGATTATCTAAATGGATGCAGGGAACAAGTGGATAAAATTTTGCAACTTCTAATTTAATACTCTTTTTTTATTTTTAAGAGAGATTTTTGCTATAAGGTGTGTGTTCACTAGAGAGAAAAAAAGAGACAGAGTGATAAATAGCAAGAGATCACCCCCCCCACCCCCCCCAGGGATGGCCATGCAGCAATCCCTTCTCCATCTATTCTCTTCTCAGGATCTTGGCATGAGCACATGCATCCAGCATGAGTTTAAGCCACTGAGTTTGGGACTCAAACTGTGGCCAACTATGTGGGAGTTCAGCGACATAACCAGTACACCACCTGCTGGTCTCTACTTGCCACTCTTCACAAACTAGGAATAAGAGCAATTTCCTTGAAGGCCATTCAGTGGTACAGTGGTAATGCAACTGTACAAGGTTGACCCACATGAGAGGTTTCAGGGTTTACATCCAAAGACCTCCCTGAGTATGTAAGGCACGCATGTGCCCCTGACCTGGGACTAGCTGAAACTGGGCTGGATCATGGCATTGAGGTCCTGCTGGGAGTGCTGACACTCTGTCTGTCTCTGTTTCTCTCTCAATCATGTAAGAAATAAACTTTCCTAGGGACCAGCAGTTAGCATAATGGCTATGCTACTGGACTCCCATGTAGTTGACCGTGGTTCAAGTCCCGGATCCGGTGGCTTAAACTCATGCCAGGCACGTGTGCGTGCGTGCCCAAGATCCCGAGAGGACAATGGAGAAGGGATTGCAGCGTGGCCATCCCCCCTAGGGGGTGATTTCTCGCTTTCTATCTCTCTGTCTCTCTCTGTCTTTCTGGCAAGCACACACATCCTATAGCAAAAACCTCTCCAAAAAAAAAAAAAAAAAAAAAAAAAAGAAAAGAAAAGAAATAAACTTTGTTTTTTAAAGAGTGATGTTCTTATCCTGATGAGTCTTTCATATAACCCATCACAAACACCATACATTACAGGAAATATTTACAGCATTCTCTTCAAAGATAAAAATATAGCAATCTGGAGTAAGAGACTCCACTTAAACTGGAGTCTCATCCAACACAATAGGAAAGAAGGGAGGGAGGGGAGAGAAAGTAAAAGAAATAATGAGGGAGAAAGAGAGAAAAGAACAGTCTGTCATTATAAATATGATTATAAACATACAGAATGCAAGAGGCTGCAGAGAACTGAAACACAGAAGGGAGTTCAGAAAGGTTGTGGCATACATAATCATTATTCAAAAACCAAATACTTATAGAAATGTAATTTAAATACAGTAATGTTAACAAGAAAATGTAAAATACCTAAGAATAAACCTAACAACGATGTACAAAGACCTTACGTAGAAATGATTACAAAACTTCTAATGATATTGAAGAAGCTCTAACTTCGTGGAGACATACACTGGGTCCAATGATCAATAATCAGTATTAAAAATGATGTCAATTCTCTATAATGAAGTTACATTATGAATAGCTTGACTTATGATGCATTACATTTTTTGGGGGAAGGGAGCAAATAGTTTTTAATGTTTTGGGTTGTTTTTTTTTTGTTTTTTTTTTTTTTTTTTAAAAACACACTGGAGAATCAGGTGATGCTGCCAGCATTAGATGCAGTCCTGGGCCACAAGTCTGTGCACACTGGTCCTGTGATGGCAGAACCTTTCCTTTCACCTTTATTGCTTACTATGACCCCTGCATTATCTTCAAAATAAAAAATATGCCATCTTTTCTCTGGTATGACTTTCGTTGTCGAATTTACTCCTGGATGCACTTTCTTCCTGAGCTCTGGCTTGCCTTTCTTGACAGTGACCATCACCATGTCACCCATGCCAGCAGCAGGAAGCCTGTTCAGCTGTCCCTTGAGCCTCTTCACAGAGACGATATACCGATTTTTGGCTCCTGTGTTGTCAGCACAGTTGATCACGGCGCCTACCGGAAGACCCAGGGAAATCCGGAACTTTGTCCCAGAGGACCCGCCACGTCCTTGCTTCGACATCTTTTTTTTTTTTTTCAGGTATATGTGTTTATTTAAATCTTGCTTCGACATCTTGAATGCCAGAAAAAGAGAGAAAGCCGGTGCATTACATTTCAAACAACCAATGAGCCAAACAATTACTTTGTCCTATTTTCTATTAAAAACAGTACTATTAAAAGCCAAATTAAATTGTGTTTGTTTCCAAGCAGTTCCGGAAAAAATGATGGCATTGTTCTCTTCAACAACTAACCCTGATGGTGGCACCATTTCACAAACACCCCAGAACAATGTACAATCTGAAGCTAATATGTATCACTCTTCAGGTGGTTTTCATTGGGTGTTCTTATCACCCTTTATTTTCACTCATTCTCTCTGCCATAGCTCTGAAAGTATGAGGCAGAGTCATGGTTTTTCATTTATTTTTTTGTTTTATGGATGTTTGTTTTTCTTTTTTGTTTGTTTTCCTTTCGCTGTGTCGTGTAGTCATGGAAGCTCTACCTGTCAAGGTACAAAGGAGCTTCCCGCCAGGCATGGCCCACCTTAGTGAGCCTCAACCCCATTACTCTGAAAGCCATTTGGCTTCCCAGATGAAGCATGGGTCAAGGCTAAGCTGGCAGCAGGGCAGAAAGGAGAGGTTTCTTGGACTTGGTGGAATAGAACTTTTCTGCTTGGCTCACAGACATAGCTGAGAGGCAGTGCTCTTGCTCAGATTAGGACTTTACCCTTCTGTATAGGCCATGACTAGTGTTAACTTGCTGTGGGAACAATGAATGTTTGATTCCAGAGTCCCACGCTGGAGAGGGTGTTGTGTGCGTTTCACTCTGTTTCTCTCATTGAAGACCATCTTCCACTTTTAAACACCTTCCCTTTGTCTTTTCCCATCTACTTCTTTTTTCTCCTCTTGTTCATCTGTATAATGTCTTTCCCATCATTTTCCACTCGGTTTCATTATTTTCTTTCCATTTTTTTTTCTCTCTTGCCCTTTTTTCTACCCCCTACTCCCGCTGCCACCCATTTTCTGCAGTTTCTGGATAGATTTCCAAGCCCCCACCAATTTCCTTAGGTTCTCCTCCTCCCTGACCCTATTTCCTCACCCTTCCGGCATTCATTCTTCTAAAATTCTACTTACCATCTCATGGCCACATGTAGGCCAGCGTTCTAACAAGAAGAAATGGCAACGCTCCCAGTGCTGCAGATGCACATTGAGAGAACAGAGAGAGCGTGCAGAAGAGAGACTGTGCCCATTTACCTCCAAACCCCCTTCTCTCTTGGCAAGCATGTTTCTTTATTTTCTTTATTTTTGTATCTGTGTGTAGGCAGATAACATTTCAGATAATACCCCAGAGATTAGTTTCCATGAATTAGCCCAATCCTGTTTTTACTGTAATGCTTTTTATTATTTTATAGTTAAATACGGGCTTAGCCATGAATCCAGAAAAAATCTCATCAGAGCGCTATATCTAAGGTATTTGATCAATAAGATTATTACACAAACAATCGGACACTCATGTGTGCTGAGGAAAATTGTAATTACTTACGTGTGTTTCAAGAAATTAAGGGCCAATGATCAGGATGTTGATTTTAGAGGGCAACAATATCCTGGTTGATCAACCTGGATAAATCATTTTAAAATCAGTATTCTTAGAACCTAATATGGTCCCAGTGTCTAGGAGAACGTCAGTAAGTGCTTGCTGAAACAAATATTGGATTTTGTCCAACTTATCCTCCTGGGATGACTAAATACCTAACCCAGAGGATCTCTTATGACTATGTATTTCCACTCCTACAGCAAATAACATAATTTGCACATAAAAGATGAACATCACTGAATGATTTCTTTTCCATTCCAAGTCACTGGGTAGTTTCCATGAAGTCGTTATTCATCATAACATGTCTAAGGAAAAGGGATCTTTACTAATTTACTGATGGAAGAAAATTGTACCTAGATCTTCATAAGAGGCAGTTGTCCCCAAGTTCAAAGCAAATATGAAATGTTGAAGGGTATGAACAAGAAGTAAAATATTGAAGCAACCCCAAATGACCTTGAGAGGTCTCTGGGTTTGGCTGGTTCACATGACCACTTGTTTCCTTCTAGACAGCTAACGAAAAGGCAACCTAACAGCAAAGCCCAGTCTAGATTACCCGGTAGATACTGTTAATACACACTAGGAGAACCAGCAAAACCGAAGCACATGAGAAAAACCCTTTTTTAATAGGTATTTTAATAAGAATTTCAAAATAGACATCTCAGAAATCAGAATATACTGATCATCTTTTCTTTCATAGCATAAAAATTCTTAAATTCTGATTTAGAAACCCAGCCACAGTTACACAGATAGTAGTGCACCACTGCGTGAGGTTGGAGCCACTTGGGAGACCATGTTCAGATCCGGGGCCAAAGTGAGCATAGCAGGCACACCTGTACCTACCTGCAGTTCTGGCTGTCTGAGAAAGTAGGGGAAAGACTGAGGTGTGAAAAAATCCGTCACGGGAACCTATTTTTCTCTTTGTCTTTTCCCTCTCTTTTTCGTATGAAATAGATAAACAAACTTTTAAAAACATTCTGAATTAGAGGTAGCAGGAGTTGAGGGAATTGCAGTTGTTAAAGCTATAGTGTCTCTAAACAGCCAATGCAGACAATATTTAATGATAAAGCTTAGATTTATGAGGCCAGTAGGTGGTGTGGTGGTTAAGGCATTGGACTCTCACATGACTGATTTGGATTCATGTCCTGGACCTGGGAATCTTGAAAATCACACAGGGTATGTATCTGTGTGTGCCCAAGAGGAGAATGGAGGAGAGTGACCATTCCCCCAGGGGGTGATTTCTCACTTTCCCTCTCTGTTTCTCCATAGCAAGTGCATGTGGATTATGGCAAAAGAATTTAAAAAAATAAATAAAAATTTTTAAAGCAGGCCAGCAGATGGTGTAGCAGTTATGTCACTAGACTCTCACGTGGCCTCCTGCGGTTCGAGCCCTGGGCCTGGTGACTTGAAAATCATGCCAGTGTGTGTGCATGAGGGATGATTTTTCACTATCTCAGTCTCTCTTTCTCCCTGGTGAGTGCATGTTCTCTAATGCAAAAATCTCTTGAAAAAAATTTTTTAAAGCTTAGCAATTTTCCTTATTTCCCACTAAAGTTTTTACTAAAATTTTTCTGTTTGGAGCAGACAATTATATACACAGCAAACATGGATAGGCCATGAAAAGAGCAATCAAAACAGCCAATACTATTTATCTGACTCATAGTGAATACTGCACATAATCAGTAAAGCACAATTAAAGGGTCAGTAGGTGGCATGGTGGTTGGGGTGCTGGATTCCCACATGGTCAGCCATGGTTAAAGTCCCAGACCTGGTTGCTTCCTTTTTCACTTTCTCTCTGTCTCTCTCTCTCTGTCTGTCTCTCTCTCTCTGTGTCTCTCTGGTAAGCTCATGTGCCATAGAGCATAATTAAATAATAATAATTTTTAAAGCACAATTAAAAGTACTAGATATAAATAGTATGAGACATTGGTGGATTATAAAACCAACCTTGCCTGTAATTATGCACAGAACCATTTATAAGGTTGAGACTGGAGAGGCCTAGAGAGGGCTAATCCTGATTTCTCACTGGACCGGGATGGTTAGGGAAAACAGAGCAGTATGAAGCCATGAGGTTAATGGACTCAGGTGGAGCAATGGATAGCTGCTAGGAGTTTCTCAATAGAGAGAACCAGTTATTTCTGCTCCTACACAACGAGTTCACAAAAATCATAGAATCTGTAAAGTTGATGAAGCTAAGACCAGGCAAAGTTTAAACAGGCATTTTAATTTCATGCACGGTTTCCCTGTTTTAAACTCCTCTCACGGGTGAGTTAGTTCCAGTCATTTAGATGTTAAAGCCAGTCCCTACTAAGGTGGCTTGGCCCCCAGCTCCAAACAAAATGGGCTGGATAAGGGAGAGAAAGCAAGATAACTCTTGATTTTTTACCTACAGCACAGAGCAGTCTATTTTAATTTTCCCCTCTGTCTTAGTTGTGAGATAACCCTACTCAAAACAGAAGAGAAGAGCTTAATTAAAATCAAGATGCATGAAGGGACTTCAAAAATTTTAGGGAAAAAGTGTATTCTAAAAAAATTCTGCATGGATTTTAAAAACCTTTTTGATCTAAGATAAATTCATACTTTAATTCCATTTACCCCTTGAACTTTTTTTTTTTTTTTCTGTAGGGCACGTGTGCTTGCCGGAAAGACAGAGAGACAGACAGTGAGAAAGCGCCCCCCCCGGGGGGAATGGCCACGCCACAATCCCTTCTCCTCCATTCTCCTCTAGGGATCTTGGACACACACCCACACACAACCATCATGAGTTTAAGCCACCGGGTCTGGGACTTGAACTTCAGTCAGTAATGTAACCATTTTGCCATGTGCTGGTCCCACCCTCTGAACGTTTTTGAAGTCTTCTTGTGTATGTCAATCCCCAGTTAGATATCTGACATGTGGGAGGTTTTATTTTCAGGTTTATAAACCATTACCACAAGAAACTAGAGTCTGCATCTGCCATTACAATCTTAAAGTGAATTTATTTCACTATTTTCTTGGTAATTCCCTTGGCCAACAACTGAATGAATGAAACATTTTCTAGGAATAACAGGCTTTAACTCCCTTGTATAGAACCTGAAAACTCTAGCTATCTTAGTGTGGTAGGCAAAATAATTAGGTCCATTTCCTAATTCCTGGAATTTGAGAATACATTACTTTACATGATAAAAATGATTTGGCAGCTGTGATTAAAATAAGGATCTGAAAATGAGATTTTTCTGGATTATGCAAGTCCATGCCATCTGATCGACTGGCACCCTTAAAAATGAAAACCCTTTCTCAGCAATGTTCAGAGAAAGAGAGCGAACTATAGAAGTAGCAGCAATGATATGAGATGTCACTGGCCTTGAAGACAGAGAAAAGAATGTGAGCAAGGGATGGAAGGTGGAAAATGCCAGAAAATAGATTCTTCTCTAGAGCTTTCAGAAGGAAAGTGGGCTAAGTTTCTATCCCATGAGACGTGTGGTGGGATTCTGGAACTGTAAGTAATAGATCTGTGTTATTTAAAACCAATAAATTTATGGTAATTTGTTTCAGTAGCAATAACAGGGAATAAGAAAGAGGGTTTTAGTCAAGGAGCAGGGAAGAAGGGTCACTGCAGCACACTGGGGAAGTGCCTGGGATTGATCTTCCATGGTCCAGGGACTATACAGTGTGAGTACCTTACTGCTGACTATAGACAAAAACAAACTAGGCACCTAAATATAATAAGTTGTGCACACATTTGCTGATTAAAAAAAAATCTTGGTTCTTGGGCCACCCCATAGCCAGGGAGCTGGATCTACATGACCAACCACAGTTTGAATCTAGCTCTGGAAGCTTGAAAACACATGCCAAGCACACCGTGTGTGCCCCCAATCCCAGCAAGATGGAGAAATGGAGAAAGGATGCAGCATGACTATATCCCATCAGGGAGGGCTTTCCTGCCCTCTCCATACCCCCTCTCATCTCCATCTTTCCGGAAAGCACACACACCCTCTGAAAATTAAAAAAAAAAAAAATGACTGTGTCATCAGGTGGAGTGGTGGTTAAGGGACTAGATCCCACATGGACATCTTCCCTGTTTGAGTCCCGATCTAGCAGTTTGAAAAACACACTTGGCATGTGTGTGTGTGTGTGTGTGTGTGTGTGTGTGTGTGTGTGTGAGAGAGAGAGTATCCAAAATTCTTAGAGGGGAATGGAGGAGAAGGAATTGTGGCATAGTCATCACCCCCCCGTGTGTAGTGATTTCTCACTTTCCCTCTCTCTCTCTCTGTCTCTCTGTTTCCATTGAATGCACATATGCACATGCCTTATGGCAAAAATTTAAAAAAAAGGACTTTAGGAAACTATGGTTCTCTATTCTGGGCTATTCTCTAAAGAGTTTTCTCCTTATTGCATGTCAACATTGCTGTTTCTTACCTTCCTAGAACTTCTCATAAGGTATCACCATTTTGTTTCTTTTCTGGATTCTTTCTTCTTCTTTTTTTTTTTTTATTGAGAGAGAAATTTTTTGCTATCGGCACATGTACTCACAAGAGAGACAGAGAGAGACAGAGAGACAGAAAGCAAGAAATCACCCCCCCTACCCCCAGGGGGGATGGCCCGCTGCAATCCCTTCTCCTCCATTCTCCTCTTGGGATCTTGGGTATATACAAACATGTACCCAGCATGAATTTAAGCCACTGGGTCCAGGACTAGAATTATGATCTACTATGTAAGAGTCCAGAGATGTAACCATTTCACCATCTGCTGGTTCCCCCAATTTTTTTTTTCTTATTGGGCGTGTGTGCTCGCCAGAAAGACAGAGAGAGACAGAGAGATAGAAAGCAAGAAATCACCCCCCAGAGGGGATGACCACACCACAATCCCTTCTCCTCCATTCTCCTCTCAGGATCTTGGGTACACACACACACGTACCCGGCGTGAATTTCAGCCGCCGGGTCTGGGACTCAAACCACGGTCGACTACCTGGGAGTTCAGTGACATAGCCATTATGCTAGCTGCTAGTCCCACCCCTAAATTATTTTTAATGTTTTATTTCACAGTAGATATAAACTTTCCTATTCCACATAGACTGCAATCTCCATCTCTCTATTGATGACTGTGTTTCCAGTGTTCCTTGACTACGAAATGAACAGAGTTATTTCCCACCTGTATTACGAGATGTACTCTAGGCCTCTACTGTCCTCTTAGCCCACACAGATGACCATGGCATTCTAAGACAAGAGGTGTGAACAAAGAAGGGAGTTTGCTCTTCAGCATTTCATGGTCAAGGAATTGATTAACTTCTATCAGCTAAATCATTTATTAAAGTTCATTTTGTTTTGTTCTTTGGGTTAACCTTAGTTTTCAGATATGTGTACCATTGAGTATTAACTTTTAATACGATCATGGAACAATGGAATAATTTTAAGATTAAGAGCACTAAAATAATAACTATACCAAGGTAAGAATCTATCTGGCTTTATTCAGTGAATCAACTTGATATACAAAATCCTTGAAAATGACAAGAAAATTGATCCTAAGGGGAGCCAAAGGCCAGTAGATTGGACCAGCCAAAGGTCACATATAAAAAGCCTGGGTGGATGCTGGAAAAACTAAAGAAAATTTGGACTCATGACTTTCATTTCAGAGATTTGGAGTATTTTTTTTTTTTCTTGTTTTACTTAAGCACCTTCTTTCCCCAGTAGGCCTATCTGAAAGTGGGTGGGACCCAGACAAATCCTGTTTTTTTCTTTTTTCTCAATACTTTCTCCCCACTCCTTGAAAAAAATATGCTTATACATACTGGTGTAATCAGTTATGAGGTTCAATTCTTAAAAGCACCAATTGGCCAGGTCAAAAGGTAGGAAGAGGTCCTCTGTCACCTGCTGACTACCTTGCCCAGCCTGGTCAAGTGCCATAAAGCCCCTCATAATGTTGCCCAGGGGGCCAGGTGTGGCTAGTCAAAAGATGCCCAACATAGTTGGACCAACACATGGAACCAAGTTTATTGCCCTTTCTTTCTTCATTTCTTTTCTCCATTTCCTCCCAGTCTTTTTATGAGTGTCTCGTATTTGCCCTCAGACTACCAGTCTGGTATCTTCTCTAATTAGGCTCCTGTCCCTTCTCTGTCCTAATATTCAGAAACTGATTCTGGCTCTGTACTGCTCCATCTTTTGCTCCTAGAGAGGACCTAATATTTGCTCCTGGTTTTCCAGCCAAGAACTGGCCTGCTCCAAGTTCAGTCTCATTAACTTAGCATATGTCAGGCTCTTTATGCTAGGCTTCATTTCTGTTTTCCTATTTTTCTTTCTTTCTTTTTTTTCACCTCAAATGATAATCAAGGGGTGAGATACTCATGATAGAATTCTCCTCTTTTCTTTCCTTTAAAAACTGTTTTATCTTTAGAAACAGAAAATAGAATGTTGGTGACCAAAGTTCGGTGGGAGAGAGAAGAGAGATGCCATTTAACAGGTAGAGTTCCATGTTTGCAAGATCTAGTGAACTTACAGTATCTTCTCGTGAATATACTTAACAATGCTGAACTATATACTTAAAAATGGTTAAAATGGTATATTTGATGTTATGTCTGCTTTGTTATCACAATATTTTTAAAAGGAAACTTTAAAAAATGTTTTGTCCTGAGGTCTTTTTATGCTTTTGGGTGCTAAATTCCATCAAATGCTGTAACCACCTGAATTCTTTCAGAAACGAAACCTGCAAACACACTTACCTTATTCTTTATTTCACGAACCTGACCCCAGCAACATAGAAGTATACGTACCACTAATGGTAGTGGAGCACCAACTAAACACTGCTACATTGCTAAACTGGCAGAAATTATAAGAATTGACACAAGATGTTCCTAAAGTTTAAACTCATAAACAATAACAGCAATGTAATAGAGCTGCTATTTATTATGGTTACTCCGTGCCAGGAACTTAATCATGTGTTTTGTACACATTATTTGTTCTTTTAACAACCAAGTGAAACAGGCTATTTTTCTCCAATTCCACACATTATGGGGGAGATAATATGTACCCTCTTAGAAAGTGAAACTGAGATTAAATTCTATTGAAAATGAAATTATTGTATGCTAATGGTGTGCCAAACCAAGTACTCAAGAATCTTACATATGGGAACCAGCAGTTGGCACAATAGCCATGTCGCTGGACTCCCATGTAGTTGACTGTGGTTCGAGTCCTGGACCCAGTGGTTTAAACTCATGTCAGGCATGTGTGCATGCTTGCCCGAGATCCTGAGAAGAGAATGGAGAAGAAAGGATTGTGGTGTGGCCATCTCCCCTGGGGGTGATTTCAGGCTTTCTGTCTCTTTGTCTTTCTTTGTCTTTCTGGCAAGCGCACAGGCCTATAGCAAAAATCTCTCAAAAGAAAAAAAAAAAAGAAAAAGAGAGAGAATTTTACATATGAGGCCAGCAGGCGAAGCAGTAGTTAAGGCACTGGACTCCCACATGGCTAACAGTGGTTCAAGTCTCAGACCTGGTAGCTTGAAAAGTACACCAGGTGCACATGCATGCATGCCCCAAATCCGAGGAGAATGGAGAAAAAGGGATTGCCATGTGGCCATTCCCCCCTGGGGGGGTGCTGATTTCTCACTGTCCTTTTCACTGTGTCTCTTTGTCTCTCTCAGACAAGCACACACTCCCTATGACAAAACCTTTTAAAAAAAAATCTAGCATATAACATTTTATATCCATTTTGCACATAAGGAAATTGAGGCTCTGCCAGTTAAAAAAATTACCCAAAGTCACTTAGCTATTATGACACAGAGATATTTGAAAGTGACATGTGTCCCCAAGGTTATTTGAATCATTCTGCCACATCATGCAGGTTTCCTATAAAGCAATAATACAAACTGGAACGTGATGAAGTGTATCAGGAACTTTATAGGAAATCATGTTGGAAGCGAGAAAAGATTTACTTCTGGCTGGAGTTGGTGAGGTAAGAAATGTCATCTAAGAAGAAGGAACAGCAAAAACAAAGTAGAAGAATGAGGAACACAGGGTTGTGTATAGTAAACAAGCACTAGAGTTGGCTGTAATCTTCTAGGCAGGAATAGGAGATTAGACTGGAAAGCTACAAAAAGCCCTGGGCCTAATGTTTGTCTAAGGTGTTGGACTTCAATATTTATATAGTGGAAATCCATTAAGATTTTGCAAGAAGAAAAATTATAGGACCAAGAGATGTGCTTTAGGTATGTGCATGTAGGAAAACTTACGAAATGAACTGGAAAGGATTAGGAGAATGCAAAAAAAAATTAACTCAACTTTTCTCTACTTAATTTATCTTTTTTTATGTTAACATTGATCTTAACATTGAAAACGTGCCCTCAACAAAATCTAGGATTCAACAAGTATTTGCCTGAAACTATTTGTTTTTGAATGAATGGATTTTTTTTTTTTAACATTTCCCCCGAAAAGTCTGTAGGTTTAAAGTATAATTTGAAGTTCATTTTCCAGGGAAGGATCCAATTTGGCTTTTGTTGTTTCTGGTTGGATATTATATGATTTTATTTTATTTATTTTTTTATTGCAAACCTTTAGAATTGTTCACAGATGTTGCTGCTAAAATAGATACTCCTGGAACTATTTGGTTTGAGAAAATATCTGTTGCCATGGATTAAATTAATAGAAGATCTCTAGTTTAAAATTCAAGGCTCTATTCACATTTAAAAAATAATAGTGTTTTCTTAAATTTATATAAGACAATCAAGGAGAAAAGTGACATTTGTGGACCAGCAGTTGGCATAATAGCTATGTCACTGGATTCCCATGTAGTCAACTGTAGTTCGAGTCCCAGACTTGGTGGCTTAAACTCATCCTGGGCACTTGTGCATGTGTGCCCAAGATCCTGAGAGTAGAATGGAGTAGAATGTGGTGTGGCCATCCCCCCTGGGGGTGATAGCTCACTTTCTGACTCTCTCTGTCTTTCTGGCAAGCACACGTGCCCTATAGCAAAAATCTCTCCAAAAAAAAGGTGACATTTGGAACACTAACTATGGTTCCACATTATTGCATTTGAAGTTGAATTATGCTGTGATCCTATTAGGACCATCTTTCCCCAAGAAGAAAGGAACTAATCAGCCTAATATTTTTCTAAATTAAGAAATTCATACTCTTGCTTGGTCAACCATACCAGAGAAATATGGTTATTAAAAAATATCTATGGCTTCAATTACATGTGCTAAAATTTGAGGACAATTCACCACTAGAAATAATTTAAGAAACTGTTATTCAATTTAAATATCAACTAAATAATAGTGGAGTCCTGAACAAACTAACATGGCATGTGGGCAGCAAATGTACTCCTGGGTCTTCTATTTTTCTTTTCCCCTGAGCAAGCTCAGCCGTTGACATTAAGCTCTAGTCTTTACTTTCACCCTCACATGAGGGACTGACACAGCTCGATCTCCAATTCTGACCCATCTCTCAATATCCAAACCAATAACATTATATTATGCAAGTTTCATCAGGCACCTGACACGCAAACCACATTTATCATTTTATCTACAACATTATTCCTGGTACCTGGTGCACAAAATAGAATCTTTATATCATCCAGATAGAATTTCAGGACCATTCTTCCTCCAAAAGCTTCAATCGTAAAAGAGAGCTTTGGTCTAATTAGACTGGGAAATGCTACATACTAAATAACACTTTTTTGGAGATTCAAGATGAAAATTGATCTTCTAAAGACTCTTTAGAAAAAAAAATAAAACAAACAAACAAATGAACGGCTTTTTGGTAAATAAGAAAATAAGTTTATGTTTTGTTTATTTAGTATTTGATTTGCTGTTAGACCCCTTTCTTCTTAATATCTAAGATCAATTATTATCTATTCTGAACAAAGAATGTTTACAAAAGAAACGTTTACAATATGCACTGTAGGTCATTATTTTTCTCCTCTAATCTTCTAGCTACTATGTAAAATGTATCATTTCCTTGTCTGGTTATACCTAAGGATATATCTAGAAGCAGATTGTCTGAATTCATTTTCTGACTTGTGAGAAGTGAACAGTTGTTCAATTTCTAGATCTTTAAAATGATTGATCCTTAATATATGATTATAGGGATTATCTGGAGTAATGAATACACTTTAAACAGTGTCTGGAATATGATATCTGCTGAATAAATATTTATTATTATTATTATTACTGTTACCTCTAAAATGTCTCTCAAATATTTGCTATTTCCTAATACCTTGGACACTTTCATAATTTAGGTACTCATCATTTCTTTCCTGGACCATAATAATGATGATAATAATAGCAATTTACACTTATTTGAGTTCTTTATAAATTTACCCAATGTTTTCTTGTACGTTATCCAATTAACCTAATAAATACTTCATTTACTCTGTTCACAAACTCTCTACTTCGGAATTCATTCACTATACTGCCACTTAATTCTTTTTAAACACAGATCTAATGATGCTATTCCTATGCTCAAGACCATTTAATGGCCTCCCATTATCTATGTAATAAAGGAAATAACAACACTTCACCATGAGAGACACACCCCTACTTCACAGTCTCTACTACATAGCTTTATAATGTAGCCAGCGTGCCACTCCTGATGTTTGGAATATGCAGCGGGTTTTTAGACCGTGTGACTTGGCTAGTACTGTTTTTTGTTTGGTTTGGTGTTTTACTTTGAATTTCTGTCTTCATTCTTCTCCTTGTTAAAAATCCTACACATTCTTTGGTTAGCCCAGTGGCACAGTGATAAGTGCAGAGGTAGCTGGATCCCAAGTGACCAAGCAAGGATTTTATTCCCTCCCTGGAGGCTTGAAAACAACGTGCTGGGCGCATGCACACATACCAGGTTCCTCACAGGTCAAAGAACTGGAGGAAAAAGAATTGCATTGTGATTATGCCCTAGTGGGGGATTCTCTCTTCTCTCTCTCTCCCTCTCTCTCTCTCATCTTTTTCATGCATGTGTCTTCTGGCATTAAAAAAAAAAAAATTCTACTCAGGCCAGATCTTTGGCCTAGTGGCTAAAGGAGCTGGATTCCACATGACCGATCATATTGTTTGAATCCCAGATCCAGCAGCTTGAAAACCATGCTGGGCATGTGTGTATGCATGTCCCAAATCCAAACAGGATGGAAAACAGAGGAGAATAAATAGTGACTACTACTACACCGTTGAGGGTGTAGTCTTCTCTCACTCTCTCTGTTTCTCTCTGGAGAGCTCATACACCCTCTGAAAAATTAAAAAAAATAATCCTACTCATTTTTTAGGATTCACCTCAAATTATTTCACTTATTCCATGAAATATTTCTCAATTCTATGTAGTTAGCATTCTCTTCTTGATTCTACATTTTTAAAAATGTTTTACATATGTATATAGTACTCTGCTACATCTTGCACATACAGAGACTGTCTTCCACATTAAATTGTGCACTCATGAGAGATAATGCTTTATTCGTTCTTGTATACCTTACAAACCAAACACAATGCCTTGTATGTAGCAGATGCCTGTGTAAATATTTATCAACTAAATTTATCCACATAGAGCACTTCTTACTACGTATTAGTATACAGCACATCTTAAGCAAATATCACACCTAAAAGAAGGTTGATCATTCTCTCCTTGCCAACAGTTTCTCTTTACAAAATAATTTACAATGAGATCCTTTCAATAGGGAAGTGAGCTGGTATCTATAAATAAAACACAACTACATGGAACTTTTGCAAAACACGCCTACAGCACACACCTGTATCCACCAATCTTCCCAGGATTCTAGCTTCTTGGGATATTACCATGTTTTTGTTGGGATTCTCTTGGAAGAAATATAAAGACCAATTAGTATATGGGCTCTATAAAAATGTCATATCTTCATTTTTCCAATGGAGACTTCCTGGTTGGCTCTCAGAGAGGTGATCTAATCTATAGTCTCACTCCTCTAATCTAAGTTCACTTGCAGGTCAGATGTCCCCAGCTTGTTTCTAATTCAATGACCTCATCTCCTTGAATGGAGCTACCTTTCCTTCAAAAGGCTGCTATTGGAAAATCACACTAGACACTTACCTACTACAGAGGCAAAGTTTCCAAATCTGAAATACAGTGTCCTCCTGTGTATTGTTCTCAACACCTCCTTCCCTAGCTGTTGATTGGTCTTGGAAATCTCAGCTAGGAGGAATAACTTTCATAAACCTCTCTTTTTCCTACAAGTTTCTTCAGTTAATTTTTCCCTCAGAAGTTTAAATGCTTCAGCTTAAAAGCACATTTTCAAAATTTTTATTACTTTATGATTTCCATAGAACTTGTGTCAGATTTAAGTAGGTGACAATTCTGTGGCCTGAAAAGTCTCTCCTAATTTTTACTGATTCATACCTATTATACACCATCTAATGTTCTGGACCTCTTAGCCCTTGCTGCTTGCCATCATTTGGATAGTTTGGTTCCATTTTTCCAGTTAATAATAAACTATTATCTATCCTTGCCACATCTCTGCCAAGAGCTTTTTTTCCAGAAACTACTTTTATAGTTATTATCTAATCTTTATAAAACCATGGAGGAAATTTTCCCATCTAACAAACGGTAAATGATTAAGGAACAGACAGTTAAGAAAACTGCTCAAGGTGACAACAGCAATTTAGTGATGGAATAATACTGTGTGTTTCTAACGTTTATTTTCCATAGTTCAAACTACAAACTTCATAATATTATCTGAGTTTAAGTTTACTTCCAATAGCCTCACTTTGCTCACAAATCATTGAGCTATTAGCTAATGAGAGGTTGCATATGAATATATGGACTAGAGTTCAAAGTCCTCTATCGAGAGTTATATGCTATATCTGTCATTGATTTTCACCAAGTATGGCTGATGTTCACATATTTATTGAAGCAACTGCTTCATTACACACACAGTTACAACTATAGGTGCAATTATATACAGAAAGCCATGAAAAATTTCCCTAGAAATACTGTAAATTATCAAAATAATTTGAAAGGACAAATTTTACCTTTTTATAAGTTAAATATATATATACCTACATACACATTGAGAGGGCATGTGTGCTCGCTGGAGAGAAAGAGAGAAATAAACCCCCATAAGAAATGGTCACATTGCAATCCTTTCCCTTTTCCTCCATTTCTCCTTCCTTTCCTGAATTTTGGGCACACAAACACACACACACACACACACACACACATGCACGCATGCACACACTGACATGTTTCTCAAGTCACTGGGTTCAGGGCTCAACCTGCCCAGTGGCTGATCCTTAAAAACATTCTAAAACTGGGACCAGCAGTTAGCATAATGGCTATGTCACTGGACTCCCATGTAGTCAACTGTGGTTCGAGTCCCAGACCCGGTAGCTTAAACTCACATGGGGCACGTGTGCATGCGTGCTCAAGATCCTGAGAGGAGAATGGAGCAGAAGGGATTGTGGCATGGCCATCCCCACTGGGGGAGTGATTTCTCACTTTCTGTCTCTCTGTCTCTCTCTGTCTTTCTGGCGAGCCCATGTGCCCTATAGCAAAAATATTCTTAAAAAAAATTCTAAAACTATTTTTATAGAATATGTTTGCATTCAATAGTGCACTCTGCCTTTTATTAAGAAACACCATTTGTTATTAAGTAGCAATTGAATGGGAGAAGTGAGAAAAATGCCCAACATGGAGGTATTTTTCACATTTCTGATAGCTATGAATTATATTAATACTTTGTGTATAATGGTAAGTGTATAGTAAGTGTTAAGTGTTTTTACTTTACTTTGTCACAAATCTTTTTTTATGAAATTCAATATGCATTTTGTTTTGTTTTGTTTTGTTTTAGGTTTTTGCCTTAGACACATGCACTTGCTGGAAAGAGAGAGAGTGAAAAATTACTCCCCAAAGGGGAAGGTCCATTCTCCTCCCAGGATTTGGGGCAGACATGAACAAGCACCCCATGTGATTTTCAACCCAGCAGGTCCAGGGCTGGAGCTGGAACCCAGTTGTCTATATGAGAGTTTAGCTCCTTAATCACCATGCCATCTACTGGCCCCAATACACTTTTTTTTTTTTTCTGGAAGCTTAAAGTTTTTAAAATCATTTTGTAGCTTAGAGTTTATAATATTTAAATTCCTTCCCATTCTGCAAGTACTTATAGTTTGAATGCTTGATTATATATTGAAGCATTAATTCATCAGAATGTTAATCTCACAATAGTACACAACTTCTATGAACAAAGAGATTTAGTCATTTCTCATGACTCCTCAGTGTCTAACAAAGTGCCTAGAATATAGTAGGCACTGAACAAACATTGACTTTGGAGAGGAAAGGAGGGATGCAATTGTGAATACAGTGATTTCTGTATTTTCCAGATATCTGAGGGACATTTGAAGATGACCTACTATTGATATTCAAGAGCAAATAAATATTCAATCTAAGTATTTCATTCCACATTTTTTTAAAACCAAAAAAATTATGAAGTGTGCAGTTATCTGATAATCAAGTGTGCAGTTGTCTGACGATGTGTATATTCCATTACGTAAAATGTACACGATGAAGTTTGTAAAATTTTAAATCTTTTTAGATGCATTTCCATTCCCCGTTGGGAATGGAACTCTTGTTTCTTACAAACGTTCCACCCCTTGGGGCAGGCTGCCACCATGCAAGAGTACGTGCTCAGCTCTGAGCGTCAGAAAAAAAAAAAAAAAAAACTCACTGGGAAATGGAAATGAAAGTCAGTCACTGCTAAGAAACATGGATTTAAGATTTTCTTTACTCCTGCCTTCCATATCTACAGGTAGGCTGGCTGACCTGATTCCAGAGTGTGTGTTGGCCTCTGCTCTTCATAACCCCATTCTCTTCTTGCAGCTTACGATGATGTCCCATGGTGTATGCTTTCTCCCTCTCTGTCTCTGGCAAGTGCATGCTTGTTACAGCAAATTTTTAAAAAGAAAAAAGAAAACAAAGAGACAGAACTGGGCTGGCCCTGTTGCACATTATTTGGGGGTTGGATCCCACAAGGCAGACTACAGCTCAAATCCTGGCCCCAGAGACTTTAGGAACATGCTGGGTGCATGTGCATGTGTTCCCAAAGGGCTGGAGAACTAGAGTAAAAGGGATTGTAGTGTGACTATACCTCACTTGGGGACACTTTTTACCTCTCTTTCTGTCTCTCCTGTCTCTCTGTGTACATGCCCTCTGGCAGTAAAAAGGAAGGAGGGAGGGAGGGAGGGAAGGAAAGAAAGAAAAAAAGATGGGGGAAGGAAGAAAGAAAGAAGGAATAAGAAAGAAAAAGAAGAAGAGAGAGAGAAAAAGAGAGAAAGAGAAGAAAGAAAAAAGAAAACGGCAGAGAAATTGCAACACTGAGTCTCTGAATGACTGCACTGAGTATATGGTAGGCAATTTTCAAAATGATTACCTATAGGCACATGCCATTTCTAATCAAGCCATGGCGTCAATTTCTCCCCTCTCTAGGCTGACTTTAATGGCCTGATTATTCAAAAGAACGAGGTGCCATTCTGAGACTGCCTTGAAGCTCTAGTCTTCTTAGAACCCAGTCCTTGCACTGTTAGGAAGCTTTAGGAATCCTGTAAGGAGACCCCTAAAAATAGTATTGATTTGCCTGCCAAATGTATCAATTATCCAGGAAAGATATCCTCCAGCCCCAGTTGAGCTGTCCCAACTGAAACCACGTAGGGCAGAGAAGACAGCCCCATAGAAACTTTCCAGAATTCCAAATCCATACAATCCTAAAACATAGTTAAAATGTGTAACTTTAAGGTGCTACACTTTGGAATAATTTATTATATATCAATAGAAAATTTAAACACTACCTTACCTCCATCCCAACATCGCCCTAGAATGTGTTTGTGTGTGTGTATGTATGTGTGTGTCTATAAAATGACATTCTATTATTTTTAGCCTAGACATTTAGGTTTAGTTATTATCTCAGGGAGAGGGAGAAATACACCTTCTTTTTCCAGCACAAGTATTGTGAGAACAGTACAGAGAGAAAGAGAAACAGAGATTGTGCCAGACAATGCAGAGACAGGCTGTATCTGTCCCTAGTCCAGGTGCAGCCTGGAGCAAAGGAGGACACAGCCTCCCCACTGCTGCCATGAAGGCTCTTGAACCACACTTCCCTGTCATCCCAACTCTACACCTGAGAGAAGCAGGGAAGAGATTATAAAAGTCTATGCATTTTATCCAAATGAGGCTGAGAATTTACCTCAAGAGATTCATTAAATTACTCACTCAGAAAACACTTCCTGATTGGCCTACAATGTCATGTCACTATTTACCATTGTGTAAAGAAATCTAATTAGAAAAGAAATCAGATCAGTTAGAGGAAAACATATTGATAGGTAGCACATTATCGCAACATGCTGGAGTGTAGTTCAAGTGCATGTATGACTCCGTAGGATATATAAAGTCATTTGTATTTCCTAGATAAGTAAACCAAACCATCAAATTCTGAATGATATCCACTAAACCCTTTTTTAAGCTTAGGCCTGCTTTTTCAGTAGACCCTGTTGCCTCCTGTCCCTATATTCTATACTTATTGTCCTGCTTTAGATGTAGACATCAGATCTACATCTCAGATTTAGTTTGGGGATCTGGGTATATCAATAATGGGAGAGTTAGAGAAAGAGTAAATAGTGTTTTGAAGTGGTTTACCACAACACACACACACAGTTCCAGTCATATAAATCTGAACAGTAAATATTTTCTGTGTAATTACATACACACATAGGCAAACATTGCAGGGTACACATATGTGTGTGGACAAAGCTGTGTCATAGTACATAACCTAAAGAACTGACTGTGCATACCTGTGTGGAGTTGTGGATACCTAGGGATTTTCGTTAGGTTCAGGGCGCTTATTGTCCTGTGCCTTATGGTGGGATGTCTGAAGGGAAGTGGCCAGTTTGACAAATACTCCTATGACCTGGGGTCCAGCACTTCTAAGAGAAATTGAAAGGCTCTACATTGTCTTGTCATTGCAGGCACACCTTGGAGAATTTACAATCTCACCCAGAGCTGATGAGAGTTAGGGGAATCTATGACCTACCTCTGAGAATAATAAATCAGTGTTTAATGGCTATTAAAAGGATGATGTCTTGCAGCACTACATACATTAGTTTCCCCAAGTAATTTCATAAGACTACAAGCTCTGTAAGAATGATATGGTCCTGGTGGGTTCTACGGAGTAAGTGCATGTCATTTATTAAGTTTATTCATTTATTTATTCTATGAGGGAGAACAAGAAGGAGGGTGGGAGGCACATCTAAGAGGGTCTCCATTCAGTGATCCACTTCCAGGGCCAGCTGCTCTGGATAATGGATGGATTCATACCTAGTGTGCTCAGGGGGGTCTTAGGATGCAACTTGACCTTTCCTATGAGGGTCCACTTGAATTACCACTGAACCACCGTTTCAAAGTAACTCACGATGAAGTGCTGTTGTCTATCAAAATGGTTCCCAATAGTCCTTGGCTGTATGAGGAAGTGAGAAACAGTGGCACTCTTACAGAAGATTTAGCTATAGGGAAGTGCTATTATCAAACATCACTCAAAGGAGCTCACAGAGGGGCACAATGGCTACAGAAGGTGTAAGGTAGCCCCATTGGGACAATTGCAGACAAGGGATGGCTGAAGAAGACTTCTCTGCATCTCTCTTTCAGAATGAGTTTCTCTAATAAGAAGGAAATCACTCCACACCTTCTATTGATCATTAGTACGGGAAGAAAAGTGAAGTTTCTTATCAAAAAATGAGTGGAGTTAGAAGCCCAGAAACTTTGAATTAGAGCTTATATTTATGCAGAGACTGATCATAGCTTCTCAATCTTGAGAGTGGGCTTGAGGAGAGACAAATGTATCGTAGTGAAGGTAATAAACGACCATCATAAGATCATGTAGTAAAATCAACAGAATTTGTTAGTCCTTTTCTTCTCTATTTGAGGTATGAGCTAGAAAACTGTTGAGTTTGAAGGCTTATTTTGAAATTTTCCTGGCACCTGTGAAAGCATTTTTTTGAACACTATCACTTTTGAAACAAAGCTGAACACCAGGCACCTCAGTCTATCATCTGCTAGTAGTGCAATACTCTCCGTGTCTTTCCTTTTTGTTCTTAAGTATAACAATTCTTTGATTACACTGGATCTCTATCCTTTAATTTATCCAATTCTCTATTTTTTGACCCTCATACATTTGTAATGTTAAATTACCCTTGAATTCATTTTTTTAGATACTTGTCCTTCCAATTGCAATTATCTGAGAAGATAGCATGGTCATTCTAAATGCAGTTGTACTTAGGCTTTGACAAGAAGTCTAACCACTTGGCCAGTCTCTCTCAATCTGTTTTCTTTTTTCAATAATTTAATATGTCTGACAATTAAGTTAAGTTTTAACATGACAACTTAATTAAGAAGAAATCTAGAAACAAGAGCAAAGTCTCTTTTGGATTGCCTTAACTTCTATTGTTTTATTTTAGTTCTCATTGTTCAGGAGAGAAATTGAGAGTACAGTTCATGTATTCTAATTACATATGGTAGCAAGACTAATACGGTCACAACACAGAGAAGGGTAGGTATTAGAGCTATATAGAAAGGCACCTTTAGGATCTATCAGGAACAGGAGAAGTCTGGACCAGCAGTTGGTGTGATGGCTATGTCGCTGGACTCCTATGTAGTTGACCGCGGTTTGAGTCCCACACCTGGTGGCTTAAACTTATGCTGGGTGCCTGTGCGTACATGCCCAAAATCCCAAGAGGAGAATGTAGGAGAAGGGATTGTGGTGTGGCCATCTCCCCGGGGGGTGATTTTTCGCTTTCTGTCTCTCTGTCTTTCTGGAGAGCACATACACCTTATACCAAAAA
>NW_006159432.1:813747-818025 GCF_000334495.1 Tupaia belangeri chinensis
ATTAAGATCACATAAGACCATGTAGAAGAGAGACTCTCATATCTGAAAGACAAAACCCCCTTACAACAAAAACCCACCCAAAAAAAAAAAAAAAAAAAAAAAACAGAGACAGGAAAAGACACTCTGACTCAGATAAGAAAAGTGGAAGGAAAAAATAGAGGGAGAAAATATGGAGAACAATTAGGAAGGGAGTTAAGTTTCCTTTTACTCTGGCAGCTTTGGTCTTTGGTGCAACGGAAACTATGTAAGCAAGAGCCACTGTGTGCTGGTCATTTTGCTTTCTTAAGAGACAGGAAATCCAACTGTAGGGTTAGACTGGCATGGAAGGAGAAAGGATCAGCACCAACACCAGTAAAGAGAAAAGAATTGACCAAAAAAAAAATGTTAAGGGAGATCTCTGACCACTTCTAAGACTTGGTGGATGCAGTTTGGTTTCAGGAAACTGGCAGACTGAACACAGAAGTAAATGTATCCTAAGGTCATGTGCTTATTTAAGAAAACAAATTAAATATGTTTGAGAAAGGTGAACATATTTAGCAGACTGAGATGTCTCAGGAATCCTCAATATCTTTATGTAAAATAACTCGTGTATGTGCATCAAATAGAGGTGAATGGTAGACCTATTCAACAAAGCAGTTTTAGGTAAATTCTTTATTTGTTAAAAAATTTGGGACCAATATGGAGACAGCATTGTTGAGACAGGGAGGTAGCATTGTTATATTTTGATCAACTGGACCGGGGAGAAATGTTCAAATATTGAAATGATCACCTTGTAAGCTAAAAAATGTGATTGAATGTATTAAAAAAATGAAAAGTAATTAATCTTCAAAAAATAAAAAAAATTGGGACCAGCAGTTGGCATAATGGTTATGTCACTGAACTCCCATGTAGTCAACCGTGGTTCAAGTGCCAGACCCAATGGCTTAAAATCACACTGGGCATGTGTGAGTGTGTTCCCAAGATCCCTAGAGGAGAATGAAAGAGGAGGGATTGTGGCATGGCCATCCCCCCAGGGGGTGATTTCTCACTTTCTGTCTCTCTGTCTCTCTCTGTCTTTGTGGTGAGTGCACGTGCCCTATGGCAAAAACCTCTCAAAAAAAATTATTGATCTAGAGTCCAGCAGGGGATATGGAAATTAAAGTTCTAGAGTCCCTATGGCCGACTGTACAGTTCTAGTCTCAGAACTGATTTAGAGTCCAGCAGGGGATATGGAGATTAAAGTTCTAGAGTCCCCATGGCCGACTGTACAGTTCTAGTCTCAGAACTGGTAGCTTGAAAATCACACTGGGTGTGTGTGTGTGTCTGTGTGTGTGCCCAAAATCCTGAAAGAAGAATAGAGGAGAAGAGATTGAGGCTTGGTCATCCCCCTTGGGGGGTGATTTCTCACTACACTCACTCTCATCTTTCTCTGGTGAGCACACTCACCTCATAAATGAGAAAAACCAACCAAACAACAACAAAAACAAACAAAAAATGTAATTGATTCCCCATTACTTGCTTGCTATGAGCACTTGGGACTTAGAGAAATATGTTCAAAAAAATTTAATTGATTCCCCATTACTTGCTTGTTATGAGCACTTGGGACTTAGAGAAATATGTTCCTTCAGAGTATTCATATAATTTTGGGGGGAGTTTTTTTCTATAGAGCACATGCACTTCCCAGAAAGAGAGAGACAGAGAAATAGAAATAATAGAAATAGAAATAGAAATAGAAATAGAAATAGAAAGCAAGAAGTCACCCCCTCCCCTCCCCCCCCGCCCGGGGAGGATGGCCATGCTGCAATCCCTTCTCCGATGGCCATGCTGCAATCCCTTCTCCTCCATTCTCTTCTCGGGATCTTGAGCATGCACACACATGCACCCGGTGTGAGTTTAAGCCAGCGGGTCCGGAACTCGAACCGTGGTTGACTACATGGGAGTTCAGGAACATAGCCATTATGCTAACTGCTGGTCCCAGAGTATTCATATTCTTCAGGGAAAAGACAGGCAATTAACCAAACAAAGTATGTAATCTGTAAGTCAGTGAGAAATGCTATGGAGAAAAACAAAGCAGTCAAAACATTTCTCATTGATAAAGTTATATTTGAGCTCAGACTTGAAGAATGTAAAAGACATAAGAGATAAAATACTCTAGGCAGCCCAAAGAGCAAGCATAAAGGCCCTAAAGTAAAGAGATCCTTGGCACATTTGAAGAAATGTTCAGGATAAAATAGTTGAAAGAAAATGTAGAAGTAAGATTTAAAAGGTAGCAAAGAGTCTATTATGAAGGATCTCGTAGGTCACGTGTATCAGTTATCTGTTTTTAACATTATTAATTGCCCCCCAAACCTAGAGGCCTCAAACAATAACAATCATTATGTGCTTACAGATCCTCAGTATAGTCAGGGTTTGTGGAAATGGTTCATCTTTGCTCCACATGACATCTAATGAGGCAGCTTGACTAGGGGCTGGAACATCCATTTAAAGGATGACTTAGTCACATCCTGGCAAGTTGGTGCTGGCTGTACTTTCTTCTCTTCTTGGTCTTTCTATAGGTATTTTGGGGTTCTTTACAAAATGGTGACTGGTTTCCAAGTGCGAGCTTCTCAAAAAGCCACAAGAAAGTATATGGCACATATGTGACCTACTTTTGGCAATCATTGAGCTTCACTTTTGATATACTCTACTGACTGTTAGCCTTAAGTTATGCATAAGTTTCATGAGAAAGATAAAAGTCATTTCTTAATAGAGGAATAATAAGAATATAGAATATACGAGTAAAGCACAGTATACAAGATATTATATAGCCATCTTTGGAAAATTTAATGTATCATTCTATGATAGCAGCTTTGGAATTTACTTTGAGTGAAATTAGTGTGTTGGGAGCAAAGGAGTGACTCAAATTTCAGTACAGATTTAATCTTCTGTGTTTAAAATAAACCATAAGGTCTGAGACAGGGCTAACATTAAAGAGGCTTTTGCTGCATTACATTTGGAAGCTTGCACCAGAGCTGTTATAGTAAAGATGGTGAGAAGTTAGAAGACATTGAATGCATTTTGAAGGTGGACCCAACAGAATTGCTAAGAGATTAGTACTGGGGTGTATAGGAAGGAGAAAAATTAAGAATAACTCTTTTACTATCCTTTAGAGAAGATATCCCTTTCTTGCAACAAATGATTAACTTCTACCAGAAAAGCTCTTCCCACCACAAAACCACAAATTTTAATGAGTAAAATACTAAAATAAAACCTGTTTGAAGGCAACATAAAGTTCCCAATGCAGTCAGACCTTGAGGATCCAATATGTCAATAGGAAGGGAAACACATGAAGGTGAGCCCAACATTTCACACCACTTTTTCCTTTGAGTCACTTGCTGATTTATAAATGGGGCATATCAAGACAAGAAAAGCTGAGCAAAAATTTGAGATTAACTGGCGCAAAATCTGAACGGAACTATCAATGAACTAAAGACACAAAAGTTGGAGTTCAAGACTATCAAGATAGCCAAGCATAGAAGAAATGAGATTTTATGCTGAAAAAAAGTGCAAAAAAGGGCCCCCCCAAAGTGAACTAAACATTTGGTACTATTTTCCTTGTTAAACAAAATGTATTCCAAAATACCTAGAAGCACAGAAGATAAAAGCAACTAAGAATCTAAAAGTTAAGCAGAGCTTTCCATAGCTTCGGCATCCATAGGAAAACTTTGAAGTTCTGAGACATGAAGGATGAGAGACACTTAACCAATCCAGAGTTGCAGTAAGGGCCTGAAAGAGCTCTTCCCTGGAATAAGACAAAACCTAAACCAGATTAGTCTTCAAAAAGATTGTAACTACAGAATAGAATTACCTTGATACTAGACCCATTAGGGTGATCTACTCCTACTCTTAGTGCTTACCAGAAGCAAAAATGCATTCTACGAATAGTATACAGAACATCTACAATTTCAGGACCAGCAGATGGCATAATGGTTACATCACTGGACCCCCACAGGTGAGTATGGGGAACACCCAGGATTATGGAGCCTATCGGAAGCCTGGTATGGCCTAGTTTTCCTCATCTGTAGTTGCAGATTCTCTTCATTGGCTGCTTCTGAAGACAGACGCCTCTTTTCTGCAATCAGTCTTTTAACTCCCACCATCCACTGACTGACCTCAGTCACATGGTAGACCGTGAGTGAGTGATGGATGTCATCTGCTGCATCCCATCCGTGGCTTGATAGCTCTTGCACCAGCAGAGCCATCCTCTTCTTCTTTTTTTTTTTTAAAGGCAGTCAAATTTAACGGGGGGGGGGGGGCTAA
>NW_006159432.1:818130-819102 GCF_000334495.1 Tupaia belangeri chinensis
CTAGCCACTGTTCCTGCAGAAGTGCCGGCCGGCGGGTGATGTCATCACATATCTGCTTCCTTGTGTGGCCACGGCCGTCCTCCAATGTCTGCTCCAAAGGTCTCAACACATTCTCCACCAGAGCCTCAGACTCGATGACTGGTAAACTCATGGGTTCCACACAGGAGGCAGAACCTGGAAGCTTTACTTAAAGGAGGTGGAAGCCCCATTGTGGGGGAGCCCAGGAGAAGTCTCTGAGGTGGGGACTCTGGAGGATCCATACTGGTGAGCAGCGACCCTTTTGGTGAGCGGCGAGCGCTTGGGTCCACTAGCCTGTGTCTGCAGCCCGTAAGAGAACTGCGGTGGATCGTTCCAGCCACACTCCTTGTTACCCAGCTTCACGTACAGCTCCGCCATCTCCACTTCCGCACGGCCCTGTACATATATTTTAATGTCCTTTTCTAGTTATTTCTTTAGGATAGAATCCTAGAAGAGTATTTCTCGGCCAAAAATATGCCTATTTTTTAACATTTTAAAATACATTTTAGATATACCCTTAAGTAAAATTGTATTTATTTACATTCTTTCAAATCATATATGAGAATACTTGTTTGGTTGCATTCACCAGCACAGATGACCATTATATTCTGATATTTGCTGATTTATTTATTTTTTTAATCTTTAATTTTATTATTTAAAAATTAATAAAGAATTTAATGACAAGTATAATAATTTAATCTCTATACGTAATACCATGTGTACATCTACAGATGAGGGAACACTGTATGTTTTACCTTGGTTTTGTATCAAAGATTTTACTTAACTCTTTCTAAGAGAAAAATCGCCATCTGTTAGTGATGTATTAACAATTAAATGATGAAATGGTTTTGAAAATTTGTTTTCTATTTTGAAGATACTTTTTTATTTACTTTTTTTAATTTTATTTAAATTTATTTATTTACATTCATTCACTGTACATCATGACAACATACA
>NW_006159432.1:819695-822812 GCF_000334495.1 Tupaia belangeri chinensis
TCCTGCTCCGCCATCTCCACTTCCGCACGGCCCTGTACATATATTTTAATATCCTTTTCTAGTTATTTCTTTAGGATAGAATCCTAGAAGAGTATTTCTCGGCCAAAAATATGCCTATTTTTTAACATTTTAAAATACATTTTAGATATACCCTTAAGTAAAATTGTATTTATTTACATTCTTTCAAATCATATATGAGAATACTTGTTTGGTTGCATTCACCAGCACAGATGACCATTATATTCTGATATTTGCTGATTTATTTATTTTTTTAATCTTTAATTTTATTATTTAAAAATTAATAAAGAATTTAATGACAAGTATAATAATTTAATCTCTATACGTAATACCATGTGTACATCTACAGATGAGGGAACACTGTATGTTTTACCTTGGTTTTGTATCAAAGATTTTACTTAACTCTTTCTAAGAGAAAAATCGCCATCTGTTAGTGATGTATTAACAATTAAATGATGAAATGGTTTTGAAAATTTGTTTTCTATTTTGAAGATACTTTTTTATTTACTTTTTTTAATTTTATTTAAATTTATTTATTTACATTCATTCACTGTACATCATGACAACATACAAAATGAGATTTTCCATCCAAAGTACACTGTATATTGGCTTAATCAAGCACATCAGCATTCATGTTATCGTCCACAAATAATTTTCCATTTCTTGTTTCCCGTATGTTTTGCTTTTTTTGCCCCCTTGTCCTTGATTCCCTATCTCTTACCCTCTGCCACCTCCCGCTCTCCTCCCACACTGTCTCTGTTATCTATGTTTGCTTTCTATTCTGTTTTCCCCCACATTTTATTGAGTCAGTAAAGATCTTAATTAATCTAAGTATTTTCATAGCAAGCATAGCTGATATATATATACATTTCTATGAACACAAGTCCAACTTTGGGCATAAGCCTCAATGAGTAGAATGAACATCCTATAAAGTAGCACCTAGCTGGGACTATGATACTTTTATTTTTAAGGAGGAATTGGTTTATCTTCAGAGTTTATTTTTGATCCTGGAAATTTTAACTTTTTTAGGGAGTCTCAAGTAATTTGAAACAGTGACTTTTTTTGTCTACTAGGATGTCTTCTAGTTTAAGTACATTTGTAGTACTAATTAGAAAACTGTTGATACCGTTATTTAAATTCACTGAAATAGTTGGGATTCTTAAAAGAAAAGGAGTGGTAACTCATTGCAAACATTTTTATAACTTTAGTTAAAAACAGTATAAAAAGCATGAAACACATTTTAAAATTTTTAGTCTGCATGAAATAATTGCACTTCCTTCACGATATAGTATCAACTTGCTCATCATTTTTACATAAAAATACTTCTCATTTTTTTTGAGAGGTTTTTGCTATAGGGCACATGTGCTAGCCAGAAAGACAGAGAGAGATAGAGAGACAGAAATCAAGAAATCACCCCCCCCCCCCAGGGAGGATGACCACGTCACAATCCCTTCTCCTCCATTCTCCTCTCGGGATCTTGGGCAGGTACGCACACACGCCCAGTGTGAGTTTAAGCCATCGGGTCTGGGAGTCGAACCACGGTTGACTACTTGGAAGTCCAGCAACATAGCCATTACGCTAACTGCTGGTCCCAATATTTCTCAATTCTATTTACTGATATTCAGGGATTTGAATTTTCATATAATATTTCTGCAAAAGGTGTATGTGTGTTTTAAATTAAAGCATTACTTGTTTAATAACCTCCATAGAATGCTTACATAATACATTCTTTGCAAATTTTTTAGGTCTAGATCTGATTACCAATCACTAGGTCCTTGTAGAATCAAAACACTTAGAACTAAAATAGATTTGCTGTTGAATCAGGAGGAAAATTTATGGCAAGAAGTAGCTCCAATCTTAAAAAAGCAGGTGGAGATCCTTTGACCAAGGTTAGCCAGTTTGTGTTTGGCATCTAATCAATGAGGTATGCATGTCAGCACAAAAGTAGATATGAAACTGCCGGACAGACACTTGAATACTAGGTTTTCTTGTATGTTCACAAACTATTCAAAATTTAAGTTGTACAAAAAAAGGCAAAATAAGATCCCTACTCACTATCGTGATAGCAAAAAATTGATAGACAGTCATTGATAGACTAGGGAATTTTGATTTCTATAAAAAGATACTTGCAAAGGTACAAATAAATGAGTGAAAAAAATAAAGGAACTAAGATTTACATTGCAATGTGTAACCAAGAGCAAATTCTAAGGGTTACCGTTGATTTAAAAAATACCTAAAAACATTCATTTCACAGGTTTCCCCTAAGTATGTTCTTTAGCACAACTTACTAATAGGTTAAATGTAGGCGACATTAAGTTTGTCCATTGGTAGCAGCTAAGCTACACACAGTTTCTCTTTGAGATGGTCAGGCCTTCCATGGTTGTTCCAAAGCATAACGAATCATATAAAACGTCTGACTGCACTTACGGTGGAGACTAATGTCTCAGAGGATTGATCCATGAAAACACTTTCTGCAATGGCACTGACTGCCTGTGATTTATTGGTGACTGCATTATCTATTGTGTACCTCTATGTGTGTTTTCAAATTCTTGCCAGAATTTATCATTTGGCCTTTGGGTACCAAAAGATTAAAAACGAGATCTAAGAAAGCTTAGTGTCCAATAGCTCTGACCCTGTCAACTTGCAGTGATTAAAGGCATATCCTGACTTTGGGGGACTCCTGGCTGCTGGCCATTCGGAAAATAAGTAGTAAACATGTCGTAGGTCTGGAGATGAAGAAGATGCTAAATTTGAGGTGTCAACGTGTCACTGAGATGTGGTCACTTGACTTAGCACTACAGCACATGAAGGCAAATATACATGTAGTCACATTTTGAGGTTATTCATGGTCTCCGACCACTTGAAAAACTTGTGCTTCCTCTGGAATTTGATGTGCTGAAAATTGCACTAGCCCCCTGCTTGTTTGCAAAATGAAACATAAAAATGAAGTCCTTTGCAGACATACGACTTGCTTTTACTTCTCATTATTTAAAAAAAAAACCTGCTAATTTTGATATTAAATACTACTTGTCATCTCAGTTTATAGTAATTCGACTATTAACATGAATATCCATTATTTTCATATTATATTTGGTTTCT
>NW_006159432.1:822824-823899 GCF_000334495.1 Tupaia belangeri chinensis
CTACATCTTGAAAATCTGAGATGCTCACAAAGTTTGTTAACTATCCACTGATTATCACTGGCACAAAGGGAGCCCCTCCCCATGTTATATTTATTTTGGATCTGACTTCTCTCCTGAGCTCAGTTCTTAAAGCTAGTTTTAAGTACTCTCTTGCATTTTCCAGATGGCAAATATCATGCCCTGTAATGCTCTGTTGGTAATGATCATCTTGTGTAACTAGAGGATCATCTTTTATTTCTTTTGATTGCTTTCTTTCATTGAGTAGATCTCCAGAATCATACTGAAAAATAGTATGCATAATTATATCATAGTTTACTTTTTCATCATTCATTTAGTAGTGTTGGCTTGATTTGTGATAAGTATACTTTGTCATATTTTATAAGCATCTTCATATTTCTGGTTTGCTGAGCAATTTTCAATAAAAAGAGTGGTTCATTTTATCAAGGATATTTTAACATTTATTGTAATAAATTTATTTTTGTTTCTTTTGCCTTATCCATGTGGTAAATTATATTTATAGATTTTTTTTAATGTTGAGCTATCACTGCCTCCCACAACAAATGTTATTTTTTTCAAAACCTTGAGTTCTGGGACCAGCAGATGGCATAATGGTTACATCACTGGACTCCCACGTAGTCAATCACATGTGAGTCCCGAACCCAATGGCTTAAAAACTCATGCCAGACACATGTGCATACATGCCCAAAATCCCGAGAAGAGAATGGAGAAGGATTACAGCATGGCCAATAACCCCCTGGGGAGGGTGATTTCTCATTCCATCTCTCTGTTTTCTCTCTGTCTCTCTGATGAGCACACATGCCGTAGAGCAAAAATCTCTCTACTGAAAAAAAAAAAAAGTCTTGAATTCTTTTAGAAAGATATGCTGGTTTTTATTTATGTTTTTGTATCCTATAATTCTATTTCTGTTTGCGATCTTTGTTAAGTTTTAGTAGCAGATTATGCTAGCCACATATAATGAATGAACCATATAGTCCATTGCTTTATGTGCTCTATAAGCATAGTTTATTCTAAAAACGTTTTCTAGAATATAGTGCAAGACTTGTGGGAGGTAAGG
>NW_006159432.1:824605-828750 GCF_000334495.1 Tupaia belangeri chinensis
GAAAGAGAATATATAAATCTCTGGCAATTTTGTTGATTTCTCCTGTGGCTCTATGCTCCACTGTTGTTATTTTGACTTCCCCTTGTTTCCTTTTCCTCTTTTACGTTTTTTTTTAACTTTTTATTTCAGGGAAGGCACTGCTAATGGGGTCTCAGTACTCCTTCCTCCAGTCTTGCAGCTAGCCATAATCACAGTACACTTGGACAAAGCAGGCCTGTTCAGATCAACCAGGGATCCAAACCTAGGCCTCCCATGTGGCTCCAGGATTGCACAGCGGCTCCCTAAGGCCTGCACCACCACAGCTGTGCTCCCGTTCCCATTTTTTAAATTCATAAATATCCTGGAAAAAGTATATGTTTCATTCAAGTTTTTAAAAGGTTAACAAAGAATTATGAATAATATTTTCCTGTAACTTTTCATTTTATCTTGGTCTATAGTTATAAATTTATTTTTTACTTATAATATTGTGAATTTAAAATTTTATCGTACTTTTCTTTTCTTTTCTTTTCTTTTTATATTTTGCCAGAAGGCATGTCCACTCACCAGAGAGAGAGAGGGAAAGTGAGACTACTCCCCATGGGGAAATAGTCACACTGTAATCCCTTTTCCTCCATCTTTCCTTCCTTTCAGGATCTTGAGGCTGCAACCCACATGCGCCTGGTGTGTTTCTCAAGCTGCTGGGTGCAGGACTCAATCCATGAACTCAATCATGTAAGACCATTACCTTAACCACCATGCCATGGGCTGACCCTACTACTTTTTCTTTATTAAAAAAACGTAATTTGGTCATACTTCTCACTGACACTGATCTGACATTATTTACAAATCTTATTTACTTACATTTTTAATGGGTTATTTTCTGCTTTTACATTAATGAATTCCTCATTTTTGCTTTTTTTATTTTTATTTTTATTTTTACTTATTTTGTTGCTATTTTTTATTGTCTGGAGTGGGAATTTTAATTTATTCTTTCTTGTTTATCAAATAAGATACTTAACTTTCTGAATATGTATATTTGGATGTACCCTATGAAGCACCCCTCTTAAAAGAAAGTTGCCAGTGGGTACTTGAACTCATGGTTGGGGTGGGGAGAAGCACCTTGATGGGGCAAGGCTTTGCCACGATTGTTCTCTAATAGGATTTGAGGAATACAGGCACATATGTCTGGTATATTTTTCAAGCTTCCAGAGTCAGTATTTGAACTGTGGTCACCCATGTGAGATCTGTCTCATTTAACCTCTCAGCTACAGGCCCAGTCAAGTATCCATCTTTATATAACAGTTTTTATCCAAACAGGAACAAATTCAAATATTACTTTTTTGAGAATTAGATTTAAGATTTCATATTCAAAGGATGAAAATGTGCACAATTTGAGAAGTGTGGTAAAATTTCAACTAGCTGTAACCCACCTGCTGGAACCATCCAGTTGGATTTGTGTTGCGCTTTCTGCTTAAGACAAATTATACAGGGAAATTAAAACCCTTATGTAAGATATTCATTACAATCAAGACATTACATGGACCAATGCACAGTTATTCTAAATACTCATTCTCTATAAGGATCAATCATGTTCAGGAGGATGTCTTGAAGTATTGAAAGATTATCATTAGACCTTACACTAATTTTACTGTACCAGTGTTAGGAAATGGCAAGAGTCTATTTATACAAAGGTTAGTGTAATATTTACAAGGATTTTAACAAAAATAATTCTCCATTGGTCTCAGTAGGCCTCCTCTTGTGAGTGCACCTTCAGGCCCTAGAAGTAACTTCGGAACTTTCAGCAGTCTGTGGCCTAGTGCTCTAGCAGCTGGGCTTGCCCCACCTACCAGGACACTTGGGCTTGCTCTCAGCAGGCTTCCTTTCATGAGTGCACCCTTAAGCTCCAGGAATAACTTTGGAACTTTTAGACATGGAAACAAACCAATGTCCAAAAATAGAGAATAGATTAAAAAAATGTGGCACATGTACTCTATGGAATACTACTAAGCACACACACAAAAAAATGAGACCCTGACATTTGATGTGAAGTGGACAAATGTGGAAGATATAATGCTAAGCAAAGCAAGCCAGAGTATGAAAGACAGACTTTGTATGTCTCCACTCGATATATATCAAATGTCTGTGCTCTATAGAGGAAAATGAAAGTTTGGAACATATAGTAGTAGGGAGGGCAATGTTAGATATTAGAGATAGTAAAGATGGGGTAATACGGGGTGGAGTAATAGAAAGAGAGAATGAGGAGAACAGGAGAAAATACATTTAATTGACATAAAAATGAGAAGTTATTTCCTGATGATAATGTATGTGATAATGTCTTTGTCTTGACTGATATACACTGTATTCGTGCTAGAAAAAAAATGTTGTACACTGTAAAGATATATAGTAGTTTAATGTAGATTTAAATAAAAATAATGAATAATTTTCCATTTCTTTTTTTGTTTGTTTTTTAAGATTTTTGCCATACGGCTTGTGTGCTCACCAAGAAAGGTAGAGACAGAGAATGGGAAAGTGATAAATTTCCCCCCAGGGTATATGGCCATGTCACAATCCCTTCTCTTCCATTCTCCTATTGGGATTTTGGGCACATAGGCTCATGTGGTCAGCATGATTTTTCAAGCCGCCAGATCCAGGCCTCAATCCATGGTCGGCCACGTGGGAATCTAATGCCTTAACCTCCATGCCACCTGCTAGCCCCCTCCATTTAATTATTTTTCTTTGGAGAGGTTATTTTTGCTATAGGGCGGGTGTGCTCACCAGACAGACAGAGAGACAGAGAGACAAAAAGCAAGAAATCACCCCCCAGGGGGATGGCCACGCCGCAATCCCTTCTCCTCCATTCTCCTCCTGGGATCTTGGGCACGCATGCACACATGCCCGGCGTGAGTTTTAAGCCACCGGATCCAGGACATGAACCTCAGTGGACTACATGGGAGTCCAGCGACATAGCCATTACGCTAACTGCTGGTCCCCCCTCCATTTAATTCTTGATCATTTACAAAATACTTCACTTTCTAAGCATTTAAAGTAAATATGATTTTTAAAATCTTACTAGAGGGTGTGTGCATTTGCCAGACAAAGACACACACACACACACAGAGAGAGAGAGAGAGAAAGAGAGAGAGGGATGGAAAGTAGGAAAACACCTTGTGGGGAATGGTCACCACAATCCCATCTTCTCTATTTCTCAGAATCTGGGGCACACAGTCACACTTGCCTGGTGTGTTTTTCAAGGCACTGGATCTAGAACTTGAACCATACAATTGGCTAAGTGAGATGCAGCTTCCTTAACCACCAGGACACAGGCTGGCCCGTAATGATTTTATAGTCTTTATTATATAACATGTCTACATTTACTAAAGACATACTATATTCCAGTTAGTATTCTACTATTTTTGTGTGCGTATTATTCTTCAAGACAACATAATGAGAAAGGCAGCAATGGGAAAACTGAAGCACCAAGTGATTAAGTCACTCAGCCAGAGCTCAGACTGTCCCCAGAATCCATGTTCTCAATCCTTTACTGAACTACCTACTAATGGGTTGAAAAAAGTGAGGCTATGAATCCGCAAGAGAACTCCCCTGTGCAAATGAACCATTGGTTGGGATGAGGTGGGATAAGGTGACCCAGGAACATGGCAGCATAATTCTTCTCAAAGCTACCCTTCTTCAGCAGATAACAGACAGAGTGGCTCCCCTGAGCACCGAGACACCATTCTATAATGAAGTTCGGTGACATTTTTTCTGCCATTCCAGAGAGGAATTACGTTCATTATAGCATTAGCATTAATACCTAGACCGTTTATGGATTATCTTTAAAGTCATGTATAAATATCCCCATTCAAAGGAAACTAATTTAGAGCTCTCGCCTTGGTACAAGGCGCACCCAAAAGAGTATGTGGTTTTATTTGTCTGTGGTGTCAGGATTGGGAACCAAGTGCAATGTCCCCAGCAGGATCACAGGATGTGTCCTCAACACAGGCCACCCTCAAAGAATGTTTCCTTTTCCTTCCATATGTTTCATCCAACTTGGCACAGGATGGTAACTTTAGATGTTCTTCGGAGCATCCTTTGTCTAAAAAAAAACCTCACATTCATTTGCTCATTTTCTTTGGCAAAAAATTAAACAACAGTAATAGTAATAACAT
>NW_006159432.1:828776-841744 GCF_000334495.1 Tupaia belangeri chinensis
GAGAAGTGGAAACTAATTAAGCTACTCTATTGGATGACTGCATTTAAGGAGGCGATCAGAATACTCATTGAAGAACACCATTTTATACCATACCTAAAACTTGTCCATTTTCATATGTTCATCATGAATTTATCATACTTTGGTAAAAATTAGAAGGATGATGATCTTCTGACTCTCCTGGATGAACTGTTAGGTGTTTTGCAGTACAAGTCTTTCTTTGAAGGGACCAAACGTCTGTCACTTTCATCGTGTTTTCTACCTTCCCTGCCAAGTGCTTATGAATTTCTCTTAGTTCTTGTACTTGCACAGTCACGCAATGTCTTCTTTAAAAAGGAAAAATAAAAGAGCTTGACTAAAACAAACAGTTGATATTGATCTAAGCTCACTACAAAGGAAAGTAATTAAAGGACAGATCATTATTTTTCTGATGCAATTTTTAATCGCCCCCACAATGAATTCTCCACCCTGATTATCCTGCTACATTCAGAGATTTGGGTTATTGTGTTCAGAGTTTCATGCAGCATAGTTCAATTGAATTACCTCATGAATGTGATCACGGCAGGTTTATGTGGTTCTTGTTTTAGTAACTACGGTCTGAATCATAAGCTGTGTTTTTTTTTTTAAAGACTCTGGATAAATAACTTCAATAATGAGAAAGAGTTTACAAAAAATGTAGCTGCGTCAACAAGAAATGAGTTTGCATTGACTTTTAGCTCAATCGTGTTTTGAGTTTACTCCATTAAATTCAAATGAGAGAGAACAAGTCTTTGAATTTAAACTGTATCCTAGTAGTTTTCTCATCTTTTACATATACATAATATATATGGAGACTATATATATATATATATACACACACACACATATATATATATATATATCTCACACGTGGCTCACATCTGGTATATCATACATGCCATAAAATATTTCCCATGTTTATGTATATATATATATATATGTATAATATTAATATTATCACACCTGGTATATCATAAAAGCTGTGTATGAATCAAATGGAAAGTTAGAGAGAATAAGTCTTTGATTTTAAACTGTTACCTTAATAGCTTTACCATATTTTATCTGTATATCTATATCTATATACAGATATATCACACCTAGTATATCATACATGCTGTATATGCATAAAATGGATAACTTCTTATTAAAAGGCAATTAGGGTCAGCCAATGGCATGGAGGTTAAGGTAACTGATTCCCTACATTCAACAGTGCAGTTTGAGTCCCAGACTCACAACTTGAGAAACACCCCAAGTGTGTTTGCCTGCATGCCCAAAATCCTAAAAGGAAGGAGAAGTAGAGAAAGGATTGTGGCATGACCACAATTCTCATTTTCCTTCTCTCTCTGTCTCTCTCTTACAAGTTCATGCACCGTTTTGCAAATAAAAAGAGAGAAAGGAAATTAATTTTGTTCCAGTGTGATGAATCTTCAGATTTTATTCCTCATGTAAGAAAAACCAAATAAAAATACACATAAATTATTTTCTTTTGCATCAATTTGCTATTTATTGTCTTCTTTTCTAAATATTGAGATACTCCTAACTTGAAACAATAAGACTAGATATCCTAATGCTGCATTTTGTATTAAGCTTCATCTCTCATTACTTTATGTGAAAGACTTTTGTTTCTTCTCATCACTAAATTATTTCTTATTCCGAACACCTGCATGTTGTGCCCTTTATTGTTTTTTAGATATGTTTTGCCTCTATTTAGATTGTAATCTTGCAGAAAGGAAAGTCTTTCCTTCTTTATCTAGCTTAGTCCTGTAAACTCAGTAGATAAAGAAGAAATGTTTATTGATTATGACTTGGAATTTGCTCAGTGAAAATTACTTTTTTAAATTGAGAAAATTCAATACTTGTAAAATAGTATTAGAATAGTTATAAAGCACATCACTGCGTAAACATGGTGTAACGTAACCCTTGAGGTAGTCATTTACTAGTTTCACTTTTCGAATGTAGAAATGGAGAGTCAGTGAGGTGAAATTCAGGAACTTGGCTGGTGTCAGTTTCAGAGCTATAGAGCTCTGAAAGTCTCAGGTCTGGCTGGTCCAGCATGACCTCTTTCTATTCTGCCATAAAGTCTTTCATGAGAACATTTAAATATGACCTCTGAGCAAAACAGATTTTATATTTGGTTTGTAAACACCAAATGCTTTTTGCTGGCAAAGATACTGATGTCTCCTTGTCCTCTTTTGAAGGTTTGAGGGAAAGCAGTTTGTCACCACACTGTGAAAAGTTAGGTATACAATACAAACTGCTGAAAGATAGAGTTTAAAATCTGAGAGAGAGCCAGCTCCAAGGCCTAGTGGTTAAAGGAGCTGGATCCCACATGGCTGATGTGTGGCTTGAGTCTTGGCCTTAGCAGCTTAAAAAACACAGGAAGTGCACATGCGTGTATGTGTGTGTGTGTGTGTGTGTGTGTGTGTATCTTTGTGTGTACCCCAAATCACAGCAAGATTAAGAAACGGAAGGTAAGGAACAGCGACATGACCACACACCATTGAAGAACACTTCCTCCCTCTCTCTGTCTTTCTCTCTCACTCTCTGTCTTTCTGTATCTCTCTCTGGCAAAAGCACACACACATCCTCTGGCAAACTAAAAAAAAAAAAAACTGAGAGAAAAGAAAATTCTGAGCCCAAATAAATGAATTTACATGAAAGACAAATCAGTGAAGAGAGGAACTTCCTAGTAAAATGGCATTGTGAGGAAAAAAAGATTACGGTATAGAAAGAAACTGAGGTGATGTTACTGTGTAAATAAAAAAGGAGAGAATAGCAGTAAGATATGTATGGATATTTCTGGAAATATCTATAAGAAATTTTGGGTGCTCTTTTTTTTCTTTTGGAGAGATTGTCGCTATAGGGCACATGCGCTCGCCAGACAGAGAGAGACATTAGAGACAGAAAGCGAGAAATCACACCCCCAGGGGGGATGGTCACACCGCAATCCCTTCTCCTCCATTCTCCTCTCGGGATCTTGGGCACGCACGCACATGCGCCCGGCGTGAGTTTTAAGCCACCGGGTCTGGGACGCGAACCGCGGTCGACTACATGGGAGTCCAGTGACATAGCCATTACGCTAACTGCTGGTTCCCAGGGTGCTCTTAAATAAGGGTGCTGAGCACTAGGAGACTGATAAATAGTAAGGAGATTTTTCACTATGTATGATTTTTTTTTTTTTAATTTTTGCTATAAGGCGCTTGTGCTCACCAGAGAGATGTGGTGGGGCAATAAGAAAGCACCACCTCCCTAGGGGCATAATGACACTGTAATCTGTTTTTATCCATTCTCCTTTTGGGATTTTGGGCATGCACGCACATGTGCCTGGCATGTTTTTCAAGTCACCATGTCTGGGGCTAGAACCGTGTATTTACCCATGTGGGATCCAGCTGCCTCAACCATTGCATGACTGGCTAGCCCTACATACTTTTTCATGCTTTGAATCTAGTAAAACGTGTTTCCTGAAAACTAAACTTAAAATGAAAAATAAGTAAATGTACAGACTGATGTGGTTTCACAAGTATCACTTGACCTCAGAACTAAAAGGCTATGTCTAATGTTATGTCATCAAGAAAGTCATTGCATATTTTTCTGTTTTTCTCTTATTATTTTTTTAACCTCCATTTTACATTTAAAGAAATTTAGATTAAACTACTTGGCCCAAGTCATACAGTTGATAGATGGTACTCTAATATTTTGATTCCAAGTTCAATGATTCCACCATACAAAAGATACCAGGAGAGACAAATACAGAAAAGTGCCTCTAACTTGTTAGAATATGATTAAATTAAGACAAAGCCAATAAAAGTGCAGAAGATTGAAAATTTAAACATGTTAAGAATAAGAGCAAAAATTTCCTCTTTTTTTTAGAGAGAGAGAGAGATTTTTGTTGCAGGGCACATGTGCGAGACAAAGAGAAAGAAAGTGAGAAATCACCCTCCCCCACAAAGGGGATGGCCATGCTGCAATCTCTTCTCCACTTTTCTCTTGGGATTTGGGTACACACATGCACATGCCCAGTGTGAGTTTTAAGCCGCTGGGTCCAGCACTTGAATCGTGGTCAACTACTTGGGAGTCAAGCAACATAACCATCATGCCATCTACTGCTCCCAAGAGCAAGAATTTTATGAGCACACTGCTTGTGAAAGTTGCCAGAGAAAGATGGACTTAACCACATTCTAATATGCTTGTATGGTCTAATATGCAATGTGTATGCTTGTATGATCTAATATGCAATGTGACTGACTAGAAAGAAGGTATAATTTGAGCAGAGGCAACTAAAGCCCAAGATTAGTTAAGAGATGAAAAGAGAGTATGTAATTACTCTAATGAGCTTAAATCTCCTTACCTACACAGATTGCATCCGGGATAGCTAACAAACTTATGTTAGTGAACTCTGCAGGATGAGAAAAATGTTAAAAGGTTGTGTGCATGTACATAGCCAATCCTAAAAGAGTGAGAAAAGAGCTCTTGCAAACCACATGCCATAAACTGAGCTCAGTGTTGGTTCTAAACACAATTTCAGACGATTAACAAAGAAATTGCTTAGAAATCCTTAAACATAAGCCCTAGTCACAGAGTATTATAGAATTAATATTTTGGGCCAGCAGACCATATAGTGGTTTTGTGGCTGGACTCCTAAATGGCTGATCATGGTTTGAGTCCCAGACCATGAAATTCACTCCAGGAGAGTGCACGTGTGTGCCCAAAATACCGGGAAGATTAAATCATCTGGGATGGGGTGGGGGTGATTTCCTACTTTCCCTCTCACTTTCTCTGTCTCTCTCTCTCATGAGTGTACATGGCCTAAGGCAAAAACCTCTAAAAAATAGAATTAATGTTTCAATTAGACTATATATTAGTTCACCAAGGCTACCATAACAACATAACACAGATTGGAAGGTTAAAAAACAGAAATAAATTTTCTCATAATTCTGGAGGTTTAAAGTCCAAGATCAAGGTGTTAGCAAGGTTAGTTTATTTTGAGGCTTCTTCCCTTGCCTTATAGATGGATGTCTTCCCTGTATGTGGTCTTCCCTTTGTACCTGTGGTTAAATATCTTCTTATAAGAACACCAGTTATAATGGAAAAACCACTTTAATGGGCTCATTTTCACTTACTGAAATTGCTCCTTATAGACTATCTCCGTAGGCACTAGGGAGTTAGGGCTGCAAAATGGGAACTTGAGGAGGATAATAATTCTGCCCATAAGAGAGTACTAGATTTTTTTTTCATGTTCAATATCATACAACCCAAAAGAGGAAAACTAAATACCGTTGGCTTCTCTTTAAGGTGGAGGATAATTGGGACCAGCAGATGGTGTAATGGTTGCATCACTGGACTACCACATGGTCGACCAAAGTTTAAGTTCTGGACCCAGTGGCTTAAAACCCATGCTGAGTGTGTGTGCATGCATGCCCAGAATCCCAAGAGGAGAATGGAGGAAAAGTGTGGCCATCCTTCCCGGGACAGTGCGGGGCAGGGGTTGATTTCTCACTTTCTTGCTCTCTGGCCCTCTCTGTCTCTCCAGTGAGGGCATATGCTCTATAATGAAAATCTCTCTTAAAATTTTTTTTAAAAAGATGGAGAATGATTGCTGTGTTAGAATCAGTTGGAATATTCTAAATTTTTTCTTTTACCCCCATCCCAAACATAGAGTTTCTGATTATTCATTATTCTTTCTCAAATTCTCAACATACCAACATGTGATAACTTTTATTTTTTGGAGAGGTTTTTGCTATAGGGCACGTGCACTCACCAGACAGACAGACAGAGATAGAAAGCAAGAAATCACCCCCCAGGGGGGATGGTCATGCCGCAACCCCTTCTCCTCCATTCTCCTCTCGGGATCTTGTGCACGCACACACACTGGCATGAGTTCTAAGCCACCAGGTCTGGGAGTCGACTACGTGGGAGTCCAGCGACATAGCCATTATGCTAACTGCTGGTTCCCAACATGTGATAACTTTTGAAAGAGGTGAATAAAGGAGAACTGAGGATATATTTTCTTGATTCTCAAACTTCAGGGCAGACACAGTGGGAAGAGCCTGGTGAACGGAGGGGTTGGTGACAGACACCAAGTAACTGTGATCTGCCCACAGACAAGACAAGAAGATATGTGCACTGTCCAGGGCTGGCAAGAGGATGGATGGCAGAAAAACAGGAAGTCCTGATAGAGCTTCTAGTAATTAGAGTTATTCAGTAAGTGTATGGAGTCTTTATAAAGTAATAAGTTCCCTGTAGAAGATAAATCAAGTTGTCAAAGGGATTCATGTTAAGGATAAGAGGTTAGTCTAAACTCAATTACAAACCTATTTTTTATTTTCTATGATTCTATATTCATTGATATATGGAAATTAAATATAATGAATTAATTATCTCAAAAGATAGGTCCAAACCCAGAGCCTATGCCTGAGAGTATACATTGATAAAAGTCTGAGGTACATTTGCATAACTTTTCACAGTACACAAAGCATTGGGTTGTTGGGGAAGCTATGTTGTCTTTTTGCATATAAAAATATAGAAAAAGACATCATGACTTTCCCAACGACCTAATATTTCACAGACTTTACTTCCAATATTTACATTATCCCCTATAAGAATTCACTGGTCAAAGGAACCGGTAGGTGACATGGTGGTTAAGGTGCTGGACTCTCACATGGCCAACCATGGTTCTAGTACTGGACCTGGGAACTTGCTTTCTCTTTCTGGTCAAACTGAAGAATAATAACTAACTAAAATTAAATAAATAATTCCTTTTTTAAAAAAAATAATTAACTGATCAAATCATTCCAACATGGTTCCCATTTCCACCAACCTACTGAATTTTTAATAAATGACTTCCTATTTTCTACACAAAAATCAATATTTTTTTCATTATTTCCTCTCCAGATGGAACTTTTTCCTCTCCTGCCTTCTGGCATGCATTCTAATTATGTTATACCATTTCAGGCTGCTTTTTTTTTTGGGGGGGGGCACCTTAACAACTTGGGACATCTTAGGGTTTTGTCCTTGCTCCTGTTTAAATCTTAAGCTCCATATTCTCCTAGAACAATCACCTTTAAAACCATGGCTTCAACCAATGGCAACTACCAATATTTCTTCAGTATCTCCAGCCACATCGTTGCTTCTGAACTTCAAACCAGTTTTTTCCCACTGTATGCAGAACATCTTCACTTTGACATCTCGGAGGATTTTCAGATTCAGCATAGCTAAAATGGATTGAATTTTCTGGCCTCCTAACTTTCTCCCTGCTTCTCTCTCAGAATTTAGAGCACTGTTAGATTACAACATCATTTCCCAATTTCCAAATCATTATCCTGAAGATTGTTCTGGATTTTCAAAATTTCACACCATCAGTCAGAAGCTCCTGTCATTTCTTTATCATCTCTTAAACCTGTTCCCTTTTCCCATCCCCTTTGTTTTCACCATATCTCTGAAATGTTATCATTTCTTGCTCGACAACTGTAGAAACCTGCTATGGTCAGAGATTCATCAGCCCAACCTCCATATCATAGTCCAAGAGATTTTTTTAAAAACCCAAACTTTATGGTGCCAGAGCTCACCACTATTGCTTACCGTGGCCTTCATTCACTTTATATCTTGGCATGGAGTACACTCTGGCACATTGCTGTCTTGGTAGACTTATCACCCAGCCCTCCATCCTAGACACACCATTTTGTCTTGTAATCACATTATGTCTCAGCATGCTCCAAAAGTTCCCATCATTCTCCATACTTTACCATGCCTCTGTGCATGTATTGTTCCCCTCCCTTGACCATTTTTCTCATTCTCCCTTTTGCTTATATCAGATGACACTTCTTTCTGACATCTTTTCTAGCTATTTTCTTCCCTAAATGAATTAGGAATCTCTTCCATGCTGCTGTGGCATCTTGTGCAAAGCTCTTTATCTATATTTAATCTGTGTTTTAATGGTCCATATATGTATTTATCTCCTTCAAACATGTAAGCTGCTTAGGAAGGTACCATGTACCAATTTTCTACACCTTGACAATTTCCACAGTGCCTGACTTACATTGCATTACAAATATCTGTCAAATGAACAAAGCATGTTCTGCTAAGGAAAAACAAAACCTATCCACCATGCCCCCCCCCAAAAAAAAAATCACTGGTAAAAACTTAAAAAGTGGTTGAATCCTATTGCAGAGCATTTGCCTGTTAGTGCAGTTTATGCATCTGACAGGTGTGCCTCAGTCACCTTAAGGTGAGAGACCTAATATTCTAGCAGTGTTTCTGCCCACTGCTACTACCAGGACTCCAAGAAGGAAGGAAAACACAAGGCAGAAGGCAAGCTTCCTGGTCTTTTACCATCACCTAGGTTATATTCAGTCCCTTTCCTGGCCTCTTAGAGATTTTGGTCTCCACTTCCATTGGGCTTAAGAAGAGGTAGTGGATGAGACTAGCAGATGGCATAATAGTTATGCTGAACTCCCACATGGTTGACTATGGTTCATGTCCTGGTCCGGGTGGCTTGAAACTCATGCTGGGTGTGTGCATGTGTGCGCCCAGGATTCTGAGAGGATCATGAAGGAGAAGGAATTGTGGCATGGCCATCCTGCCCAGGATTCTGAGAGGATCGTGAAGGAGAAGGAATTGTGGCCACCCTCCCCGGGGGTGATTTCTCAATTTCTGTCTCTCCAGAAAGCACATGCACCCTATAGCAAAAATCTCTCCAAACAAACAAACAAAAAGAGGTAGTGGAGAGAACTTTTTAAATGGGGTGGAGATGGAGAAGAAGTTTATAAAAGGAAGTGGGAAGGGCTCTGTGGAGAAGAACTCAATATCAGCAAGCAGACAGCAAAAGTTCGGTTCCCCAGAGAAGAAGAAGAGCTTCATGTCAATATAGCTCCCAACTGCAAGGGAAGCACCAAAAACATTTCCCAAAACCAAGTCACAAACTCAAAAATACATGATAAAGGAGAGATAGTCAGCAGTCTGACAAGGGCAAGAAATTTAGGGACAAAATGTGGCATATCTCAGCTAAAATTGGGCATTTGTGACATTAAAGAAAATTGCCAGAAAGGTAATTGAAGGTAGCCCAGATATCTACAGGGAAGCAGAAGGACCAAGTTTATGCCACAGCAGAGGCAGGTGAATGGTTGTTATGGACAGTGTCCTAAATCAGAGGCAAACAACAACCTGTGGGAAAATATCTGGTTTTAATCTTATGTTTGAATAGGCTGTGAGTGAGAATGATTTTTTTTTTTTTTTTGGAGAGGTTTTTTTTTTTTTTTTTCTTTTTTTTTTTTCACTATAGTGCGCGTGCGCGCTCGCCAGACAGACAGAGAGAGACATAGAGACAGAAAGCGAGAAATCACCCCCCAGGGGGGATGGTCACGCCACAATCCCTTCTCCTCCATTCTCCTCTTGGGATTTTGGGAACGCACGCACACGCGCCCGGCGTGAGTTTTAAGCCACCGGGTCCGGGATGCGAACTGCGGTCGACTACGTGGGAGTCCAGTGACATAGCCATTACGCTAACTGCTGGTTCCCAGTGAGAATGATTTTTACATTTAAAAAATACTGTAAAAAATATCAGAAGAGACCATATGGATACAAAGCCTAAAACATTACTATCTAGCCTTCTCTAGAAAAACTTTGTTGAGAGTCCCTAACCCCTCTGTAAGACTAGGCCTTATATTCCACTCGCTTTGAGAATAGGCAATGATTTTGTTTTTGAAAATTATGCTCTTAATAATTATAGCTATTATTATGATCAACTTGAATTTGTTTAAGATTTAAAAATCGACTGTCATCTTGCTTCCAAGGATGATCTCCATTAGTGGAGATTCTCTACATTCTAGAGGAAGAAAAACATAGAAGTTAGGAGCTCTGATTTCCAGGGACATTGTCAGGACTGGTTGAGGATCTTAGGCAGCTCACTTAACATCACTGGGTTCTAATTCCCTAATCTGCAAGACAAGGATAACATTTGCCTTTTCATCCTCTCATGGTTGTTGTAAGGATTCTTTGAAATGACATATGTAGTATACTTTGCAAAGTTGAAAGGGAGCTACAAATAGAGGTATTATTATAGATGATGACATTATCAACCCATAATTATGGCTACTTTGGGGGAAGATAAAAGACATGGATAAATTAAGTCATTAGTTATTAGTAGAAATTTCTACTCATTTTTTCTTATCTCTTTCCTCATTAGGTCTTTAATAAAACTAACGAGTGTGGGGACTGATTGAGTTCAAAATTTTTATCCCTTAATTTAATAAGTTTATGTATATTGTGGTATGTTTGTGCTCAGTATCTTTGGTAGGAGAGAAAACTAGCAATGACTGGCCAAAAAAACAGTCATTAGAGTTAGAGGAAGGCAATGAAAAGCCTGGAAAATTAAAGCAAACAAAAATGAACTCACTTTAGGGCCTGGATGGTGGCACAGCAGTAAAACACACTGCTCTGCAAGGCTAACCCACAAGGAAAGGTTCTAGGGACCAGCAGATGTCATAATGGTTATGTCACTGGACTTCCACGTAGGGGACCGCAGTTCAAGTCCCAGATCTGGCAGCTTAAAACTCATACTGGTTATATGTGTGTATGTGCCCAAAATCCTGAGAGAATGGAGGAAAAGCTATTGTGGTGTGGCCATCCCTCCCAGGGGTGATTTCTCACTTCCTGTCTCTCTGCCTCAAAAACAAAACAAAACAAAACAAACAAACAAACAAAAAACCTCCCTGAGTACACTGGGCACTTGCTGAGGCTAGAGGTGAAATAAGGAATCCTTCTGGGTTGCTGTTGCACTCTCTCTCTCTCTTCCTCTCCTCTATCTCTGTCCCTTGTATTCATGGGAAAAATAAATAAAAAGTCATAAAGAAAAACCTCACCTTGCTACCAACTTTAGTATCAAAATCTGTTTGTTTAAAGCTGGTTAAAATAGTTTCCATTCAGGACCTAAATTAACCTCCCTGACAGTGCCACAAACTCAAATATAGTCCAACTTATTCTTTCCTGTATCAGGAGCAATGATACATTATTCTAAGTCTCTTTTTCTTTTCCTTTTCCTGAGTACAAAGGAAGATTGTACTTCCTGGCATCCCTTGTTGTTAGGTTGGGATATATAACTAGTTCTGGTGAATGAGCTTAAGCATAAGTTACTGGAGTCACTTCCAAGCCAAAGAATAACAAAATTTTTTCTCTCCCCTTTCTCTGCTTATTATAGAAGTCCTATATCAAAACAGAAGACTTATAGAAGGGAGCTGCTTAGATCCTTGAGCAATAATTTGAAGGTGGCTGTCCTAGAGAGATGAAAGCATCTTTTTGAATGAAGAAAATATATATATATATAGCAATAAATCACAGAGATTTCTAAGTTTCTTTGTTAATAGAGCCTTATCTAGCCTACTGCAACAAATACATTTTTCCCTCCAAATTAGGTATCATAGTCAATATCATTCTTTAATAAAATATATAATTTTGTTTTCTAACTACTCTTATGATTATTACTGAAACTGTGAAAAATCTTATTACTGTTCCACATTTGTATTTCTTTCTTTTATGGGGAGGTGGGGGAGAGAGAGGTTTTTTTGCTATAGGGCGCATGTGCTTGCCAGAAAGAGAGACAGAAAGCGAGAAATCAGTCCTCAAGGGGATGGCCATGCTGTAACCCCTTCTACTCTCTTCTCCCCTCAGGATCCTGGACACACATGCACATGCACCCAGTGTGAGTTCAAGCCACTGGGTCCGGGACTCAAACTGTGGTCAACTACATGGGAGTCCAGTGACATAGCCATTACACCAACTGCTGGTCCCCACATTTGTATTTCCACATGCCTTTTATTTCTGTCTACATTATTATTCCTAACACTGGACCCCCATTAATCACCAGTAGCAGTCCATGGCCTGTTAGAAACTGGGCTGCACAGCAGAAGGTGAGGATCAGGCAAGCACATGAAGCTTCATTTGTATTTACAGTCACTCCCCATCATTAAATTTACCTCCTGACTTCCACCTCTTATCATATCAGTAGTAGCATTAGATTCTCTTAGGAGCAGAAAGCCTGTTGTGAACTGCACGTGAAAGGGATCTAGTTTGCACACTCCTTATGAAAATCTAATTCCTGATGATTTGAAGTGGATCTGAGGTGGTGATGCTAGCACTGGGGAGTGACTGCAAATACTGCATTATAGTGGGTTGTACAATTATTTTATTATACATTACAATGTAATAATAATAGAATTAAAGGGAACAATAAATATAATGTACTTGAATCATCCCAATACCATCCCCCTCCCACCCTTGGTGCATGGTAATATGTCTTCCATTGAAATTGATCTCTGGTGCCTTAAAGTTTGGGGATAGCTGCGTTATGGTATGTTCAATGACTGCATATATCACCTTTCTTAGAGCCTTACTTGTTTCCTTTGCCTAAGTGGTTTTTTTTCCATATTTTTGTTTGGTCTACTCTGATTATTCTAGTTGACACTATGACCCATACCTGCACATATAATTCACATATATGCACAGTACAAATCTCTAGTATCCCACATTATTTTTTCATTTCTTATGGTAACTTTTACCTTCTAATATACTATATAACTTTTTGAAAATAATTTCTATTCAATGTATCATATAGCTAGAAATAATTACTGATTTTATAATATCACTAATTTTATAAGTGACTCTGGCATGGAAAAGTCTTAGTTCCTAATGTACCAAGAGTGGTAAACAAAGACTTCCATAGCTCAAAAGCACCAAGAAAATGTAACTTGGTTATAAACTAATTTTCTCTAGGCTTCATACAGTACAGAGAAGTTTTAATTCAAGAAGTACCTTAGTCTCTTAGTCACAGACCAGTGGACTCTACCTCTAGGAGCTTCAATGGCATTGGTTGTTGAAATTCCCCAGGTGGTTCCAGCCCACAGCAAGGAATTAGACTTAGAGTGTCAGTAGCCACTTCTACATGGCAATGGTAGGTTTAGAAA
>NW_006159432.1:841786-845209 GCF_000334495.1 Tupaia belangeri chinensis
TTATGGTATGTTCAATGACTGCATATATCACCTTTCTTAGAGCCTTACTTGTTTCCTTTGCCTAAGTGGTTTTTTTTCCATATTTTTGTTTGGTCTACTCTGATTATTCTAGTTGACACTATGACCCATACCTGCACATATAATTCACATATATGCACAGTACAAATCTCTAGTATCCCACATTATTTTTTCATTTCTTATGGTAACTTTTACCTTCTAATATACTATATAACTTTTTGAAAATAATTTCTATTCAATGTATCATATAGCTAGAAATAATTACTGATTTTATAATATCACTAATTTTATAAGTGACTCTGGCATGGAAAAGTCTTAGTTCCTAATGTACCAAGAGTGGTAAACAAAGACTTCCATAGCTCAAAAGCACCAAGAAAATGTAACTTGGTTATAAACTAATTTTCTCTAGGCTTCATACAGTACAGAGAAGTTTCAATTCAAGAAGTACCTCAGTCTCTTCTGTCTGGACAGTCAGCAGGTTGTAGGTAATTCAGTTTAACCTTTCAGATACCCTTCCATTCTATCCTCTATTTCTTAAGGCAATGCTGGCTAAATGGGAAGACATGCTTGGAACAGGGGGCAAAAGCCTTGGACTTGTATCGCATCATCTGTGTTTTCTGACCAAGCAATGGGTGGTCTTGTGCCATGCTTTCCTGTTGACAGGGTGCCCTGCTGATATCCATTACTGAAGTCTTTAGAAGGGAAACTTGGGTCTGTTCACATGGTTTGATAAGGGTTTGCTCCTTTACTCATGTAGATCCCAATCTGATTATAAACGGTTGGCTCCACCTCTAAGAATATCACTCAAATTCTCCATATGGTTGATAAATAATCTGTCAGCATCAGAGCTTCTGAGTAATAGAGTCTCCTTCCCATCTTGTCATCAGGCCTTTTGGCAGGGCTGCTGGTAATGGGAGGCTTCTAGGTTCATGCCACATCACCCAGCAGAGGGAAGCTTAAAGGTGCTAGCTCCACTCTCTGTCTCTCTGCCTAACTATGCCATATCACATTTTTTGATTACACAAGGCCACTCCACATAGTCAGATGGGTTGAAATCAGTTCTTCCCAGAATTAGAGTTGGAAAGCAAGGTAAAAACCTGATTGTTTTTAGTCTTCTCATTCTAACACAAATCCATATGTATCAAGCAGTCTATGAGATGCACTCCAGGATCTTATCTCCCTGTCATGACACTCTTGTGTAAATCTCTTCCCTTGAAGATTGGCTGGACCTAGTGACTTACTTCTAATGAATGGAATATATCAAAAGTGGTAAAATGTCATTTCTGAGATCAGGTTTACAAAAAGACTGTGTCTTCTGTCTTGCTTTCTTTCTCTGACTCTCTTACTAGCTGCTCTGGTGGAAGCCAGTTGCCATATTGCAGATTTCCATATAGAAAGGCCTCCATGGTAAGGAATGAAGAATGGGCTCTGGCCAACAACCAGCAAGGAACAGAGGCCATCAGTCTAACTGTCCATGAGGGACTGAATCTGCCAACAACTGTGTAAGTTTGGAAGAAGATCCTCCTTTAGTTGAGCCTTCGGATGAGACTGCAGTCTTCGCCAACATCTCGATGTCATCCTGTGAGACACCTAAAGCTGAAGACCTGGCTAGGGAATGCCCAGATTCTTAATCCACAGAAATAAAAGCTTGTTATTCTAAATCATTATGTTTTGATAACTAATAAATCCTTTGATATTTTATACCTTGAGGGGAAACACTGGCAACTGACTTTATTTCTCTCTGTTCTCTTTTTCACTCACTCCTGGCAGAGAGGGTATAGAGTTTATACTTCAAAACCTCTTGTCAAAAACCTGTCAAAAACCTCCCCAGGTGGGGGAGGGGGAACTTCTTTATATTATAGCAGAAACTGTAAAAAGGGGGACCAACAGATGGCGTAATGGTTACATCACTGGACTCCCACATGGTCAACCACAGTTCAAGTCCCTGACCCAGTAGCTTAAAACTCACACTTGGTGTATGTGCATACATTCCCAAAATCCCCAGCATGGCCATCTCCCCTAGGGGGTGATTTCTCACTTTCTGTTCTCTATCTTTCCTGTGAGCTCATATGCCCTATAGTAAAAAAGGTCTCTAAAAAAAATTAAAAGGAGACTGTAAAAAAGGGTCTTCAAAACTTTATGGAAAAAAGCATATTATGATATTATAAAAAGCTAAGCATAGATTTCAAGGTTTTATTTTTTTACACAAAAAATAAACACATTTATTTCCATTTTTTTTTACAAATTTTTGAAATTTCCGCATAAAGTTCTTAATATATGCACAAAACAATAGGAACAAAGGAGTACTGGGGACGGAGAGTTTTTGGTTTTATTATATTTTATTTTTATGTTTTTGCCCTAGGTCACATGCACTTGCCAGAGGGAGACAGGGAGAGGGAAAGCACCCCTGCCCCCCAGGGAGGATGACCGCCCTGCAATCCCTTCTCCTTCATTCTTCTCTCATGATTGTGGGCATGCAGGCATATGTGCCCAGTGTAATTTTCAAACTGCCAGGTCTGGGACTAGAACCATGGTCAATCATGCAGAAATTCAGTCAGTGCCTTACACCACGTCACCTGCTGGCCCTGGGGGGGTGGAGGGAGTATTTTTTAAGAGTCTTAAAATATTATCTTTATTATACTAGGAAAGAAAGATACCTTGGAGTTTCTTGGGTCTCTATCAACATTTATTTCTGAGAATGGATACTTCAAATTGTGATTAGGAACAAAATTACTACAACGGGCCTCATACCTCAGTTAACTGTTGGCACCTGAGGAAAGGTAAATCCAGCACCTCAGATTATACACTTAGTCTGACTTGTTCCTGGAGAGTGGATACACTGCTCCAGGACTGATGTTCTAAGCTTCTTCATTTAAGGTCATGTTAACTGGAATTAGAAAGCAGAGGGTGCCACCCAGGACTGAGTTACCTGGCCCTCTTAGTACTAACAGCAGGCTCTCTCTACCCTGATGACAAGCGCTTTCACAGCCTTTCAGGTTGGGAATTTAGCCATATCCGAGGGGGTTTGAAGACACCTTCTTTTTCTCTTTCTCTCTTTGCCAGAGGTCATGGGAGCTCACCAGAGAGAGACTGAGAGAGAAATGGAAGAGAAAGCCCCCCCCCCCCACACACACACAGGCCTGGTCATGCCACAATCCCTCCTCCTCCCTCTCTCCTTCTTTTTGGGATTGTGGGCACTCATGTGCATGTGCATGTACCTGGCATGTTTCTCACTGGATCCACAGAACTCAAACCACGTGGCTGGCTATGTGGGAATCTGGCTGCCTGAATCACCAGGTCACAGAGCTGGCCCCAAAACTCATTCTCTAAAACAGTGGTTGTCGGGAACCAGCAGATGGTGTAATGGCTATGTTGCTGGACTTCCACGTAGTCAACCACGGTTCG
>NW_006159432.1:845419-845936 GCF_000334495.1 Tupaia belangeri chinensis
AGTAAAAAAAAAAAAAAAAAACAGTGGTTGTCAATTTAGATGCTCATAAGACTTACCTTGGTGACTGTCAGTTTCTCAGGTTCATTTCCTTGCCCCTAACTACCCATACCTCCAGAGATTCTCATTCAGGAGATAAATTAAGTTCTAAAACATTTATTTTTATTTTTACTTTATTTTACTTTTTCAAAGACAGGGTCTCATCTTGTTGACCAGACTGCAATCAAATTTGCGATCTTTCTACCTTGGTTTTTCAAGTAGCTGGGATGGGATTACAGGTGCATACCTCCACACCTGGCTTGTATTCTTAAAAAAAAAAAAATAGTGATTCTAGTGTAAATTTTGTCATAATGTTTTCAGAATTTTTTATTTAGACTTTGAAACTTGAAATTTCCTATACTTCATGTGGCAGCTTCTCCTTTTTAAAGAATTATTTACATTTATTTATTTATTTATTTATTTATTTATTTATTTGGAGAGGTTTTTGCTATAGGGCATGTGCGCTCGCCAGAAAGAGAGA
>NW_006159432.1:846156-846819 GCF_000334495.1 Tupaia belangeri chinensis
CAGAGAGAGAGACAGAGAGGGAAAGTGAGAAAGCAAGCCACCAAGTTCAGGACTCAAACCGTGGTAGGTCATGTGGGAGTGTCCAGCACTAACCACCATGCCATCTGTTGGTCTCCCATGTGGCATCTTCTTAAAGTGCAGATTTGGATTCTCTAGGGGAAGACTTGAAGTCTAGTTTTTTTGTTTGTTTGTTTTGTTTTTGTTTTTAACTCTACTATAGAGTGAGTGCACACACCAGAGAAAGACACAGAGAGAGAGAGAGAAAGAGAAATCATCCCCTCCAGAGGATGACCACCCCACAGTCCTTTCTGCTCCATTCTCTTCTCTGGACTTGAAACACATGCACACGCACCAGTGTGATTTTCAAGTCCCTGGGTTTGGGACTCGAACCGTACAATCAGCCATGTGGGATCCACTGCCTTAACCTCCACATCACCAGCTGGCTTAGTATTTTTCATAGATTCCCAGGTGGAGCAGATGCAACTGGTCGACTGACAACACTTGAGGTAGGAAGCTTTTAAAATCTGGGTGCCCCAACAGTGTCACAGACCAGTGGACTCTACCTCTAGGAGCTTCAATGGCATTGGTTGTTGAAATTCCCCAGGTGGTTCCAGCCCACAGCAAGGAATTAGACTTGAGTGTCAGTAGCCACTTCTACCTGGC
>NW_006159432.1:846891-865320 GCF_000334495.1 Tupaia belangeri chinensis
ATATACATTCAGTCCATCTGAAGCTGGATCCTGTATGGCTAACCATGGTTCAAATGTCCATCCCAGAGGTTAGAAAAACACTCTAGGCACATATATGGCATTGCCCCAAGTCCTAATGAGATGAAGAAATGGAGGGAAAAGGATTGTGACCATGTCCCATTGGCGGGGTGTGTGTGTGTTTTTTAAGATTTATTTATTTAATTTTATTTACCATCATCATTTAAAAAAAAAAAAAAAAACTAGAGAGAGAAAAAACACAAGAGAAAGTAAGAAAGCAAGATGCCAGGTCCAGGACTCAAACTGCAGTTGGCTATGTGGAAGTCCAGTGCTTTATTCACCATGCACCCTCCCAGCCCCTGGGAGGTGCTTTCTTTCTCTCTCACTGGTGCACCCATTCTCTGTCAATTAAAAAAAATTAAAAAGAAAAACAGCAACTAATCTCTCAAAAGAAGAGATGTCTAATTTCAAAAGAGTGAAATATGAAAAATACAAGGTCTTGGTATAACTCCAATATGTTTTACATATGTAACAAAATCATTATTTTACAATTGTTACCTTTATCTACCTCCAAAGACATGTGAACTATTCTTTTTTTTTAAATAATTATTTTATTTAACTTTATTTACTTATTTTAGTTTGACCAGAGAGGGACAGAGTATGGGGGAGAGAGAAAGGGAGAAAGCAGGCCAGTAGGTCCAGGACTTGAACCGTAGTCGGCCATGTGGGAGTCCAGTGCCCTTAGCTACCACACCACCTGCCAGCCCCCAATGTGAACTGTTCTTAATTGTATTATTTCCATCGAGTTAAAAACTGACAGTTGTGGCAGGCCTTATATTTTTATCACTTGAGAATCAACATTTATTGTGGTAATTTTTTCCTTAATGTCTGGATTTACTCCCAATGCCTAAGCTGCTGGGTAGGGAATTCATAGACTCAGGTGGACAGTCCTCGACGTGCTCCTGTAGGTTAACAGCAATTAGCGCATAAAAGCCATCAGGTAGTCACACACTCTGCACAGTTATCCCCCAGTTGCCTTCAGCTTCCCCTGACCTGAGTATACTTATCTGTGGTCAGAAACTACCTTTGGTAATAGACACCAAGTGTTTGTTCTGCCCAAACAGAAAATCAAGGTTCCAAATCTTTCTTTCTTTCTTTTTATTTTTTAATTTTAAACTTTCTACCTCTTCATGAACTTTTTCTTTCATGAAATGATTGATTAACAAGGAAATGATTTATAAAACACAATTCTGATTTTTGCAAACCCTATCTGCTTTTGTGGCAGCTTTGTCAAAGGGGCTTTTTCCAAAACGTGTGCTTACAGGAAGCAACCTTTTCTTCTGTTCCCGGTTAGTGAAGGGGAAAAATACGTGGGAACTACTTTGTCCACTGTATTGTGCCAGGCCCTCTGATGGCTGACATCATAGTAACTCAAGAGTGGCTTTCTGAGGTGACGAGAGCAGCATTTAGTCAAATGATCAAAACATTTATCTAAAACCAGGAATCATTTAAAAATGATATAAACCATCAAAATGGTTTTTTTTAAGTTTTTTTTTTTCTTAGAGATATAGAGAAAGACAAAGCACCCTTAACAGGGTCTCACACCAATATACTCTCAGCCCCATCCCACCAACATTCCCAGCTAATAGGACGAAGGCTTCTGCCTAGTGTGTGTGGTCAACTGTGCAACCAAACCTGCAATCCTCCACGTGAATCTAGCATCATTTGAGTACAGCATAACCACTGTACCACCAATCCAGCCCAAACTGTTGTATTTTAACATAAAACATTTGTAGACCAAGGTGCTATTCACCCAGTATACACTAGCATGGCTGTACAATTGTTTAAATTTGAGCATCCTTTCTGAAGGGACCGGCATTTGTTCTAATTGGTCAATATCAAAATCATAATGCTGGGACCAGCAGAAGGCATAACAATTACGTTGCTAGACTCCCATGTAGTCGACTGCTGTTCAAGGTCTGGACCCTCTGGCTTAAAACTCTTGCCAGGCGTGTGCCAGTGTGCCCTAAAAACTGAGAGGGGAATGGAGGAGAAGGGATTGCGATGTGGCCATCCCCTCTGGAGAGTGATTTCTCCCTTTCTGTCTATCTCTCTCTCTCTCTCTCCAGCAAGTGTACACGCCCTATAGCAAAAATCTCTCAAAAGATTCATAATGCTTATTAAAATATTTTAATAAAATATTCCCTCTCTATATACTTTTTTAATTGTCAGAGGGCACATGTGCTCCCCAGAGAGAGACAGAGAGAGAAAGGACTCCCCCCCCACCCATAGTGTGCTCATGCTGCAATCCCTTCTCCATTTCACATGCCTGTCATGTTTATCAAGCCGCAGGAGTTGGGATTCAAACCACAGTCAGCCATGTGAGATCTGACTTCCCTTAACCACCAGGCTAGGGTCATGTCCTAATCCCTCTATACTTATCAATCATTTGATCTCGGATCAAGGTAATTTCTTTCAATGTAGGTCTTCTGATAGGAATTCTGAATCTTTCTTATGTAAAATAGACCCATAATACATCATCCTACTTATCATTTCAAATTCTTTATTGTGAGATTAGAATTAAAATTACTTATAACACAGTATAGCCTTCCACAGTTTTGTTTTTTGGGTTTTTTTTTGGAGAGATTTTTACTGTAGGGCACGTGTGCTCGCCAGACAGAGAGAGACATAGAGACAGAAAGCGAGAAATCACCCCCCAGGGGGGATGGTCACGCCGCAATCCCTTCTCCTCCATTCTCCTCTCGGGATCTTGGGCACGCACTCACACGCGCCCGGCGTGAGTTTTAAGCCACCGGGTCCGGGACGTGAACCACGGTCGACTATGTGGGAGTCCAGCGACATAGCCATTACGCTAACTGCTGGTTACCACGCCTTCCACAGTTTTAAGATTACCCCTTCCTCAATCATCTGGACTATTTCACCTACACCTCACTTAATGGCAGTTCCTAAATCTTACTATATTGAGTCTTGATAAGCATTCAAGCTATTTTTATAAGCTCAACAACTTTCTTTTCCTACTCAAATTTATCTTCCATGGGATTATATAATATCTAGTTAAGTGATGTAATTATAAGAACTAGCTCACCTGTCATAAAATGGTGGTAAATTAATACAATTGATTCTGATAAACATTATTCAAGGGGTGAGAATGAGAGTTTGAAAGCACCTAGACTAGAACACAGCCTACTATCACACAGAGATATATTCAACCAGAGCATTGGCATTAAGTAAAAATACTGGTATTCTCTCATTTTTTGACCCACAAAACCAGCCTTGGGATATGGTTCCACCAGGATGTTTCACAGAGTAATGGAAAGCTAGTCTGGGGAGTTAAAGTGCAGATCAACTAAGGAAGCTTCTATTTTCATATTCCAAGAACAGAGCTGCTTTCAACACTGCTTCCTCTTTAAAGTTTTCAGCTGCACTTATTAATGGTGCTTGTTCTCCTGCCAAGCATTTCACAAAAAGCTTTCCTCTAACCTCAAAAGAAGAGTTCCAAAAAATTTTTAAAAAGAAAAAGCTATGGTCGAATAACTTAGGGAAATACCACATTCCAAACCAATCTACGCAATTCATAATACTCATTAGCATATTAAAGGCTCTGAGAAGTCCTGTAATTTCTTTGTTTAGCTTCGTTTACCTCGGGGTTTCATGAAGTTATGACAAAAGTAGGCCATTTCGTGTAACATCTAATCCTGAAGAGCTAATGTTTAATGAAATAAGCAGAGTTTGGTAAACACTCTCCAACCCACATTAACGAAAGTATTCTTCTGACTTTGTAGTAGATTAAATAAATACCATCTTAATGTCTGTTAGAAACAGCACAATTTGTGCAGGTGTCTCAAAGCACTATACAAATCTCATTGCGTGGTAATGTTCCCCTGTTGTACAAATAGAGAAACAAAGGCACAAAGAAGCATTGGGTTGCTTGCCAGAATACACACAAGATTGGGACAAACAAATCAAAGCCCACATGTCCTAACAATGATTTCTAAGCTGTGTTTACAAACAGAACCAAATTGCAAATTTTAGCCACTGGCCTGGAGTATCTATAAATAAAGAACTCACATGAGAAGTATACTCTTTAAACTAGAAATAAGGGATGAAACTTTGAAGCTGGTGAAGAAGGTAACACTGATTTATCTGTTTGATTGCTGGTGATTTTCATCAATAATTAAGAGCTTAGAATCTGTAAATCTCCAACAACCAGAGGGATTCAAGTATCTGCTGGCTTAACTCAGAGTTCATTGAAAAAAAAAAAAAGACTTGAATATATGGCTCTCGTTTGGCAAGATTCCGACCTTGAGAGAATGAATCTTAGTCATTTATAAGGTTAAATAGATTTATGTGTTCTGAAGCTTGTCAGGGTAATGGGTGTTTCCCAGCATTTTAGAATTGCATGCTATACGTGACATACTAATAACTGTTAGAGAATACCAGCCCACCCCTTCTGCCATGGGTAAGGGGCAGAGAGTGGTGATGTGAGACACACAATCAGATTTATAGACATCCTTGTTCCACAAGCCTTATCTCTGAATACGTACCCAACACCACAGGGCCCCATTGTCTCTGTCACAAACAATGTCTGTTATTTCAGAATACTGCAATGCTTTACCTCAAGGCCAAGCAAGAGTTGTCAAATAAAGATGAAGAGCCTCTTAGAAAAAAAAAAAATGCTTTTAAAATGTTTACCTTCTCATACCTAATGGTTTTAGATCATATCTTATTAGCCTAGGAGACCATTACATAAAGTACAATTAAGATCTCCTTGACATTTTCTAGGAGTTCCAATTCAGCTTTGCTAATAGTTGTAACTTCATTGCGCTCTTTTTTTCTTTTTCTTTCTTAATATAATATCACACAGTGTTGAAAATGCAATTTACAATAATGTGGTCTACCCAGGGTGCAGTTGCAATAATTACATAGAATGTCAACAGCCTCTCAAGCTGGGCCCTGCATTGATTGCTTTTTTGTGACATTCTCATTCAGGCAACTTGTTGGAATTCCACCTGTACGTGAGGGTTCCTGTCTCTCCAAACCTGCCCCCAAACCTCTCCAAATTGCAGGTTTGATCCCTTCTATGGAGTTTAATATTTTCAAGATTCTAGAAAGAAATGAAAGCTAGACCTACAAATACCAGAGTAAGATCATTGTTCCCATGGCCAGCATCCCACCCATATTGTCAGCAACTTTCGTTCAAGAAACATCTATTGAGCATCTACTATATATTCAGTCCTTTCCTAGGCACTAAGGACACAAAGTTGAAAACATTCTGTTGCTATCATTCTCGTTTGTTTGGAGAGATTTTTGCTATAGGGCACATGTGCTTGCCGAAGAGACAGAGAAAGAGAAACAGAAAGCAAGAAATCAACGCCCCCCCACCACCACCACCAAAGGGGCATGGCCATGCTGTAATCCCTTCTCCTCCATTCTCCTCTTGGGATTTGGGGTACTCATGCACATAGGCCCAAAGTGAATTTCAAGGTGCTGGATCAAGGACTCACACCCGGCCGACCACATTGGAGTCCAACACCTTAAGCACAACATCACCTATGGGCCCCTCTTGCTATCACTCATCTGTGTTGAATAGGAGAGTTCAGAAACATCTTTCTACTCACAGAAGAATTTCTTCATAGAAAAGAAATATCACAGGAGTTAAAACTTGAGCAATAGTGTTCTATTCTGTGTCTTTTTTTTTTTATTTGTACTTTTCTTTTGTGGGTTTATGCTATCCAGACTTCTCATTATCAAAAAGCTTGGTGCTATTCTTCATTTGATAAATAATAGCTAGTAGTTATGTACTGCCAGCTCTAACCTGTGACATCTTTGAGATGCCAACTCATGTAGTTCTCACAATAAACCCATATGGCAGATATTCACGTATTTATCGTCTTCATTTTATGTATAAGGAAACTGAGGCACAGAGATTAAATGTCACAGGGCTAGAGAGTGGAGAATCTGAAGTTTGGATCTTGATTATTTGCAGGCAGCATCTGACCTTGCTCTGTCATTAGGAAGGAAGTCCTGATAAAGAATCGCTATGGTAAATTAAACAATATAGTCCCCAGAAGATGACTAATGCATGTCATAAAACCAGAATGGCTGAAAATAAAGAGGAAGACAGAACAAAGACTTTTCCCTTAGCTATGCCTGCTTAAGTACCTACGGCACCAATTTCTTGGTAAAGAGGCATAGGAGTTAAAATCAGAATAGCCCTATATGTGATTTATAATTTGTTTTAAATATACCTAAGCTTAGGTGTAACTATGTTGATAAAGGGAAAGGGGTATTACCAATTGAACTAACCAATTTTATTTGATCATAAAGTCCTAAAATAAAGGAATGTCTTCTGGTATTATGAAAGCAGGTATAACCACATGACAGCTGCTGCCCAGGCTCGGGTGCAGGATGTGGGTAGACCAGGAAAACTATGGCTCTTGCAGGAATTGATTGAATAGGTTCCTTCACTTTATATGTATATTATTTATTTTTAGAGAAATATTTTTGTTATAGGTATAGGGACTTGCTAACGAGACAGAGACAGAAAGTGAGAAATCACACACACACACACACACACACACACACAAGGCAATGGCCACACCGCAATCCCTCGCACATGTGCCCGCTCTCAGGATTTTGGGTATGCACGCACATGTGCCCAGCGTGCCCGGTGTGAGGTTTTTTGTTTGTTTGTTTGTTTTTGGAGAGGTTTTTGCTATAGGGCGGGTGCACTCACCAGACAGACAGAGAGACAGAAAGCGAGAAATCACCCCGTACGGTGAGATGGCCACGTCGCAATCCCTTCTCCTCCATTCTCCTCTCGGGATCTTGGACACAGATGCACAAGCGCCCAGCGTGAGTATTAAGTCACTGGGTCCAGGACTCAAACCGTGGTCGACAACAAGGGAGTCCAGCGACATAGCCATTACGTTAACTGCTGGTCCCCTTTGTTTTTTTTGAGAGGCTTTTCCTATAGGGCACATGAGAGAGAGAGAGAGACAGAGAGACAGAAAGCAAGAAATCACACCTACAGGAGGGGAGGGAGATCGCAATTTCTTCTCCTCCATTCTCCTCTCAGGATCTTGGACACACACGCACACATGCCTGGTATGACCTTAAGCCACCAGGTCGGGGACTAGAACCATGGTCGACTCCATGTAAGTCCAGCAACATAGCCATTACACCAACTGCTGGTCCTGCCAGGTGTGAGTTTTAAGCCACCAAATCTGGGACTCAAACTGCAATTGACTACGTGGTAGTCCAACGATGTAACTATTGCGCCACCTGCTGGTCCCATGTACATTATTTTGATAATAAATTAAAAGTAGGAAGCCAAAAGAGGGTCTAAATTGCATTTCGTTCTCCTTGTAGACTAAGGAGAGGCTGCACCTTTAGAAATAAATGCCTACCAGCAGTGATTTCTCAGACACTCTTTTATTTTTCCGCCTATTCAGAATTTAGGAAGGAGTGAGGAGGCAAGCAGGTGAACTGCTGGGTTAACACTAGATCTCGTAAAGTGCTAAATTAGACATTGGGAAGTGTCCAACCATTGATCGCAGAGATGCCCTTCCTGTTATCCAAGAAGCACAGTCATTCTCAAGGCTGGGATTCCTGGGGTTAGGTTTTCTTTACAGTATCGATCATATTTTTAACTTGCTTGACTGGTTAAAAAACAGGTTTGGTCCTGTTACCAGATTTCTTCAGGGTTCAAATGTGAAAAGAATTGTAAAATAGTTGTGCTCTCTTGAACAAGTTCTTATTTAATTCTCATTGTCTTCAAATAGAATTTATGATATGCCATTTATTTATTTTTTTGTTTTGTTTTGCTTTTTAGGTTTTGCTTGGTGGAAAGAGAGAGTGAGAGGGGAAAGTGAAAAATCCCCCTGCAGGGGGGATGACCACTCTGCAATCCTTTCTCCTCCTTTCTATCCTGGGATTTAGGGCACACACGCAGGCAGTTTCAAGTTGCCGGTTTCCAGGACTCCAACTGCAATCTGCCATGTGGGTGCCCAGTGCCTTTACCACCATGCCACCTGCTGGCCCCACCATCCACGTTCTTTTTAAGGTACTTTAATTATCCTTTCTTCTGATGACAAATCCATTTGAGACTGGCTGAAATATACTCTAACTCTAATTTCTGATTCCTCTAGACCACGAAGTTAGACTTTTTTTTTATCAGACTTTAAATACTGACATGCTGTAAGTTATTGATTATAAAACTTCTGTACATCTTTATAATTTTATTGGCTTAAAAACCTCAGTAATGCTCTATTAATATATGTGAAAGAATTGTGGATACACAGTGAAGCAAAATTTGTTTGAGAAACTTCTTTTTGACCATATATTTTTATGAGGCTTCTTTTTGGTTCCTTTATTTAGCTACAGCTGCTTTACAATTTCAGATATATGCTGAACACTGGACTTATAAAATTTTACTGCAACTGTCTAAACCTTCCATATGTTGATATAACATGGATATATTTGTGGTATTGAAAAGAATGAAATGTAGGGATTCATTACAGATGAAACAAAAAGGAAAACACTGCCTTCCAATATTTATTCAGGTGAGACGAATAATAGACTAAGCTGCAAACAATACAGTATGTGGATAGATAAAATAACTATAAGAAATTACGATGTCATGGCATTGCTGAAATGTGCTATAACGCCATTCATGACAATAATATAACAATAAATAGATACAGGTTTTCCAAAAAAACAAATCTTTTACTGTATATCAACTTTCATTATTTTTAAAAAAATTTGTTGACCTATACAATTAAGACCTATGCATTGGGGCCAGCAGGTGGCATGGTAGTTAAGGTGTTAGACCCCCAGATGGTGGACTGTGGTTTGAGTCCTGAACTTGGCAGTTTGCTTTCTCACCTTCTCTCTCTCTCTGGTAAGCACATGTGCCCTATAGTAAATTAATAATAATAATAATAACTAAAATTAAATAAAAAGAGCTGTGCATTTTATTGTATATTATTTCTCAAAAGTTATACATTATTAAGAAACTCATGAAATGGTAGGTAGAAGTACATTGATGAGCATTTTAGTGAAGTTCTTTATTTTTTAAAGATATTATCTCCCCTGAAAAATAAGCATTGTTTCATACAATCCTCAAAGCAACCTTCTGTTTGGCTGGTACTTTTTGTTAAGCCTATTTTAGCAAATTGAGTCTTAGAAGGGTAAGGGTTGTCCAAATTTGTGGGCTGGTGACCTGCAGAGCTAGATCTTTTAACTATGTTCTACTTTCCAAAGGTTTTCCACTCCCTCTTCTTCCTGCAAAAGGAGCCATGTTTTCCCTTGCAGGCCTGAAGGGAGAGCCAAGGTATTGGCATTCTGAGATGCACTCATTCACTTGCTACTGTGTTGTTCTTTTGTGATTCCTACTGTCACATCTGCTCTTTGAAGAATCTCTTTTGTATTTCCTGTGTGATCTCTCTCTCTTCTCGCTCTCTTTCTCCAGCAAAATGATTTATGTAATAAAACATTCAAGGAACTGATTTTTGTGGAGGGGTTTTTGCTTTAGGGTGTGTGTGCTCACCAGAAAGACAGAGAGAGACATAGAGACAGAAAGCGAGAAATCACCCTCCAGGGGGATGGCCACGCCATTATCCCTTCTCCTCCGTTCTCCTCTCGGGATCTTGGGTACGCACGTGGTGTGAGTTTAAGCCACGTACACACACCTGGCATGAGTTTAAGCCCGGCGTACAGTTTAAGCCACCAGGTCTGGGACTCAAACCACGGTTGACTACATGGGAGTCCAGCAACATAGGTATTACACCAACTGCTGGTCCCCAAGGAAAGGATTTTTAAAAGGAGACAACAACATCAATTGTTGGCAGAAAGCTACCTTCTGCCCATAGTCTTAGCAGGGCATTTAGAGGTTCCTAGACGACTTCATTGCCTCAGATCCTGTCCAAAGAGGGCCAAAGATCTGGCTGAAGTGGGATAGTTCCATACGTTAGAGGAGAATGAAAAACACTGGTTCTCTGGGTCCATCTCTCACTTTGAAGTCTTGCCAACTTAGCTAACTTTTCTATCTAAGAATAAGTTTCCGAAGAAAGATTCACCATATTGTTTCTGTTCAGAGTGTTATACTAGAAAACAGTTTTATTCATGATTCTAAAACTGTTTGAATTTTTACTCTGGGCCAGGTGCTTTGCATCGTCTATTGTACTCTAACTCTTCAAACCACTCAGCAAGACAGGTACTATTTTCCCCATTTTGTGGAAGAGAAAATGGAGTGCAGAAGGGTAAAGCATTCTTGCCAAACTACTGTGTCATGGCTCAGATGGGATTATTGATCCATCTAGTTCCAGAGACTAGATTCCTTCCACTAAAGCCATATTGTTTCACTTCAGCTGCTGCAGAAGGGGGCGGCCAGGTTAGCAGTGTTGAGATGAAAGGAAAAAATTCTCTATTCATGACACTTCCCGCATTACCTGCCTGGCTTCCCTGTGCCCAAGTATCTGATCCATTCTCTCTGGCTTTTGAAGAACCTGATCCTGAAAGACATGAACATTGTAGACAAACCTAAGCAAAGAGACACTCCCAGAGGCTCTGCCCATGAATTATCTGCTCATGAAGCAGAAAAATGGCCTTCTTTTCTTTCTTTCTTTTTTTTTTTTGGAGAGGTTTTCGCTATAGGGTGCGTGCGCTCACCAGACAGACAGAAACAGAGAGACAAAAAGCGAGAAATCACCCCCCAGGGGGGATGGTCACGCCGTAATCTCTTCTCCTTCATTCTCCTCTCGGGATCTTGGGCACGCACGCGCACGTGCCTGGCGTGAGTTCCAAGCCACCGGGTCCGGGACGTGAACTGCGGTTGACTACGTGGGAGTCTAGCAACATAGCCATTACGCTAACTGCTGGTTCCCAGGGCCTTCTTTTCTGTCTACATTTGAGTCTCATTTTGCTGGAGGATGATCTGCATTCCCGGGGCTGGTTACCCTCTGGTAGAGTGACTCTTGTGAGGTTCACCATGGCAGCACAGAGAATTCGGAATCCCTAGGGTGGTTTCACCTGTGCCCATTCAGTTGTCCCTCTCTTTTGTCACATGATAGCCAGTTTTGTTTTCTTTTTTTTCCCTCTGCTGCTCTGGATCCCTGTAGAGATATCCTTTGATGCTACTGCTGCCAACCACATCAGGGATGTTGCCAGTGCTCCCAGAAAGGTTCCTCACTGGTGCCCACTGATCATGCCCACACTGCAGCTACTGCTGCCCTAAGTGTCCTTCCCAAAGCTCCTAATGTACAGGACAACGGTTTCTGTGGAAGGCTGGAAGCATGGTGCAGAGGTCTCAGCAAAGTCTTCCATCGTCAATGCTGCTCGAACAGAGCTGCCACTTTGCACCCAACATCCAGGCAAATTTTACTGAATCCACTTTCTTTTTGTATTTGTTTTCTTTATTATTTTTATTGCCATACTGTGCCATTTGGCCAAGGACTCTTTTTTTTTTTTTTTGGGAGAGGTTTTTTTGCTATAGGGCGTGTGCGCTCACCAGACAGACAGAGAGAGACATAGAGACAGAAAGCGAGAAATCACCCCCCAGGGGGGATGGTCATGCCGCAATCCCTTCTCCTCCATTCTTCTCTCGGGATCTTGGGCACGCACGCACACGCGCCCGGCATGAGTTTTAAGCCACCGGGTCCGGGATGCAAACCACGGTCGACTACGTAGGAGTCCAGCGACATAGCCATTACGCTAACTGCTGGTTCCCTGGCCAAGGACTCTTTAGGAGCTAAGCCAAATACCCGAGTGGCAGGTCTGGTAATGATTCTATCTCTGTTCTATCCCCAAATCAGCTTTGTACCCTCAAATCATGCTCTATTATTTAGGAAGAAGCTCTTCATAGGCTTCCTCTTCCTTCACTCAGCCATAAAGGATTCACCTCCATTATCTTACAGACCTGTCTATAGTTACTGAATCCTAAGTGCAATCATCACTGAAGACTATATATATACACACACACATATATATATACAAGGTTAATTATATTTCATATGTCTGTTAGGTAGTCAATAGTTATCAATATCTTTTTTATCTTTTATAATGAAATAATAATAGCTACTATTATTTATCCTCTCCCATATACAAGGCACTGTGGTACGTGCTTTATAAACATCGTATCTTTAATACTGTCAGTAACTATTTCCAGGTAGGAAATACTTTTGTTGCCCACCTTTTACAGATGAAGAAACTGATGTCTGAGAGATTAAATACCTGCCCAAGATCACATACTGAGAATAACAGCTCAGTTTCTAACTCTAGCTCTCTGCCTCCAAAAGCTGTGGTGTGAAGCATAGCCCTCTTCTATGCTCCTGAAAGCATGCGTGCTATTACAGCGACCCATGACGTCGACAAGGGGAATCTCTAGATTGTGTAATTCTACTTTCAACTTTGCTTTGAAGTCGGCATCATTGTGCCTAATTACATTTTTTCCCAGCCTTCAGTCTCTCTCACATTGTATCTCAACCTAGGTTCTTTGGCCGAACACAGTTATGCTAGAGACTTTTTTCACAAGGAAGCTCACACAGTAAAATCATATAAGAAGATGTGGTCTTTCCAGACTTTTGGTTCCAGTTTGTCACTCTCTTGGTTAAAGATCCTGGAAACTGCTCTCTCAGCAGAGAGGGAATTGCTCTTTTATGAATCACAGGCAAGGGTTAGCCTCATAGCCTAGTGGTTAAGGAAGCTGGATCCTACATGGCTGACTACATTACAAATCCTACCCAGGCTGCTTGAAAAGCACGCCAGGAGTATACGTGTGTACTCCTTAAATCTTGGCACGTTGGAGAAAGGGAGGAAAAGGGATAGCATTGTGACCATCCGTCCCCCTCGCAAAATGCCCCATTAGTGGATGCTTTCTTTCTCCCTTTCTCCTTCCTTCTGTCTCTGGCGCATGCACATGCTTTCTGGAAATTTGAAGGACAAACACACACACATACACACACACACACACACACACACACACACAGAAATTCAGGCAAATAGTCAAGCATTATTTCTCTTTAAACTACTAGTAGAATCCCAGGACAAACAGAACTGTTTTGCTGTGGAGCTCATGGGGGAATTCGACTTGGAGGGATTCCTGCCTCCGGTCATTTGAGGGACACTGCTGCCCCCTTTAACCTGTGCCTGAGACGGGAAGTGCCACAGCTCCATGGCTCCACTGCCCCGGCCTGCAAATCTTCTGGCTCTTTTTCTGTGTGAATCATTCACCTCAAGGATTTCTTAAAGAGTATTTATTCCCGAAATAGAGATGTGGAAGTCAGACTTTACCACTGGGCAATAATTCCATCTCCTGTAACGTGCCCATAGGAGTAAATCTGATCAATGTGACCGTTGTTGAAATTATACAAGTGAACCAACTATAGAGTAGAATTTCCCCCTGGGCTCCCTCCGTCTTGTTTTCATGTACTTTGTAACCTGAGGAGAAGTTTCCATGAGGAAGCAGAGTTTATGTTGAAGTTCCTGAGTGATGTATGGAAGATCTGAAACATAGAAGCTGCCTTTAGACTTTTAGAAAGAATGGAACTCTGTTGTGTCCACGACTGACCTGTGCAAGTAGAAAATGTCTTCTGTGCAGAGCATTGGCAAGGTCTGTTCCCTCAGGTGAGCATCTTACAAGATGCCCACTGTCCTCCATTCTGACCTCCCCACGGCAATAGAGCTACCCAAATAGCCTTGCCCGTGAGTGACTTTTCGTGGGCAATGACGCTCATTCATGATTGTGTGGGCAGCACATTCTGCTTTACTTCGGAAAAAAAACTTCCTACAATATTGATGCCTGCCTCACTAGAAGCTGTCCTTACACACATGTAACACAATGAAGAATCAAGTTAAATATCTTGTGATTTTGGATAGTGTCTCCATTTAACACATGAAACTCAATGAAGAATCGAGTTACATATCTTGTGATTTTGGATAGTGTCTCCATTTCAAAACAAAAGCTTTTTATTTTTTTTCCTCGAGTAATTCCTTTTAAACCATGTAACTTTGCATTTAGAGTCAAACCTGAGATTGAAATAGTTGAAGCTTCTTTTCTCAATTTCATTTTTGTACAAGATTGCTTTCTTAATCTTCCCTATTTTAATTTTATTATGGAAATTGGTATAATCATGTGTTTCTGAAACACACCATTTAATAGAATTGAATCAAGAAGAAAAATAGTTCACCCTGCGGTTTTTGACACTTGATAGATGATGTTTATATTTACTTAACTTTCTAAGAGAATTACCTGAAATCTAACTCAAGATCTCATTTTGAGGTTCTTGCTGAGGGTGCTAGTGCTTATAGCCACAGAATGCATTGAATTCCATTTAATCTTCATCTCTGGGGACAACTCAGTTCCTACTAGAGGAGACATTTTGATTATCAGCAGAATCTAGTTAGATAGATATCAGGAACAACTCCTTGATCATTGCATCCATTTATGGACTTGTTTCTTGTCTAACATACAAGGTTAATTTGCATCAATGATACCTGGAGGGCACTGCTAAAGTGGGATACTGAACTCCCTGTTTGTCTTGAATAAGCATCATGTGTTGGGTTCAGTCCCTGACATGGGAAAATCAAACTTAGCTGAATGAGTAGATAAAGGTCAAAACCATGTAGAGGAATAATTGCTAATTCCTGTAACTTGTTAGATTTTTCCCGTTGACATTTTTATTCTCAGACAAGTTGTTGTGTCTTTAAACGGTGACTGTTGTTCCCTGTGGTGGGGAATAATTCTATAGCAACACTAGAAATACGAAGCACTAGCTCACAGTACTGGGTGCACCAGTGCTACATGCTTTACGTGCAAACTCTCATCACATCCTGCCACCCACCATACCAAGGTGAAGTAAGATCTATTCATTGTTTATTTTTTATTGTGAGGGAGTGTGTATGGTCACCAGAGAGAAAGAGACAGGGAAGGGAGAGAGAAAGAGAAAAGGAAAGAGAGAAAGCACCTGCAACGGGCATGGTCACACTGCAGTCCCTTCTCTATTTCCCCATCCTGTCAGGATTTGGGGCACATATGCGTATGCACCAGCATGTTGTTCAAGCAGCTGGGTTCAACATTCGAACCATGTAGTTGGCTATGTGTGATCTTCTTCCCTTAATCACTGGGCTATGTGCATGTTCCAAGGTAAGTTCTGTTACTAATCTCATTGATAGATGAGGAGTTTGAGTGACTTATTTTTTAAAAAATTATTTTTTTAACTTTATTTATTTATTTAAATTTGAGCAGAGAGGGACAGAGAGAGAAAGTAAGAAAGCAAGTCACCAGATCCGGGACTCAAAACACAGTCAGCCATGTGGGAGTCCAACTCCCTTAACCACCACACCACCTGTAGGAGCACATTTTTATTTAGTTTTTGAGTATTGTCAAATTTGGCTGATAAGAAAGGTGGACCAGAAGGGAAACTGACATGTTGGCAGTCCTAGTATATGCTTAATGCATTATACACATTGATTAATTTAAACCAAAGAATACCTACAGGAAGGAGTTCCTGTTTAGTTTAGGCAGGAGGATTAGGATCTTGTGGAATAAAATAATTTCCTAAATATACTTAGCTAGAAAATGAAAATAATGAGAAATCCACGACTCTAGAATCTGCCTATTGAGGATACATGAAGGACCCAAGTGGTAGCCCCCAAGTCCCTGTACGCAATATCACCTTAACCATAAAGTGAAGGAAAAAGTCCCTGGTAAAATGAATGTGGAGAACCAGGGTTGTTCCTGATTTCTATAGACATGGTCTGTGCTTCTGATCATCAATTTCTTCTCTGTTTGGAACTGGCAATATGCTAAGTGCGGAGTTTTACGATGTATTTCTGTATCTATGATATCTTTATCTATCTTGTCTTCTTATACATGCTCAGGGAGGTTAGGGACTGTGATTTATTATGCATTAAGGAAGCTAGTCCATTGTGGGTGCAAAAAGAATGCACATGCATTTTCTCGTGTATATTTTATCTATCCAGGAAACAAGAACCTGGTTTTGAAGGGAATGATATTATTTACAAAGAAACCATATATTAAATTTCCCTGAGGGGTATTTTTGATAACAAAAAGCACTCCAGATCTGGGCACACAGCCCTGGTGATGCAGAAAAAGAAAGTCAATCTTGCTATAAGTTGTAATAAATATTGAACAAAAATAAAATGTCCAAGTAGCAACTTCTTAACAACTTGCAAAATATAGGAAAAACTTTACTAATTTCCTAGAAGGAAAAGTTCAAGGATTTAGGAAAAGAATTAATATACTCTTTTGGGGAACCAGCAGTTAGCGTAATGGCTATGTCGCTGGACTCCCACGTAGCCGACCGCGGTTCACGTCCCAGACCTGGTGGCTTAAAACTCACGCCGGGCGCGTGTGCGTGCATGCTCAAGATCCCGAGAGGAGAATGGAGGAGAAGGGGTTGCGGCGTGACCATCCCCCCTGGGGGGTGATTTCTCGCTTTCTGTCTCTCCGTCTCTCTCTCTCTGTCTGGCGAGCGCACACGCCCTATAGCGAAAACCTCTTTTGAATGTCTTTTAAATCAAGAATTTCTATTGAAATGGAACAAAATAATCCAGAAAAGTTGCATAGTAATGGCAAAATAATAATAATAATAATAATTAATTGCCAGATGGTGTGTGCACTCACCAGAAAGAGAGAGAGAGATAGAGAAAGAGAAAAAAAAGCACCCTCTCCCCTCCATGGGGTATGGTCACATTACCATCCCTTCACTATTTCTCCATCCTATTAGATTTGGGGCATGCACACATATGTGCCTGACATATTTCATTTTTTTTTTTTTTGAGAGGTTTTTGCTATAGGGCACGTGCGCTCGCCAGACAGAGAGAGAGAGTGACAGAAAGCAAGAAATCATCCCCCAGGGGGGATGGCCACTCCACAATCCCTTCTCCTCCGTTCTCCTCTTGGGATCTTGGGCACGCACGCACACGCACCCGGCGTGAGTTTTAAGCCACTAGGTCCGGGACGCAAACTGCGGTCAACTACATGGGAGTTCAGCGACATAGCCATTATACTACCTGCTGGTCCTGTGCCTGACATATTTCTGAAGCTGACAGGATCGAGATTCAAGCCACAGTTGGCCATGTGGGATTTCACTCCTGTAACCAGGAGGCTACAGGGCCAGCCCGAAGCAAAACATTTTTTCGATTCACAAATTTCCTTATATATATAAGGGGTCAAACAATGCCCCACTCATTATATAATAATAGCCAGCACATCTTGTTGCTAAGAGGGTCAAGGTAGGGTAATAAAAGTCATACCAATTTCATGTTTCTTTTTTAATTTGCCAGGGAATGTGTGTGCCCACCAAAGAAAGAGAGAGAAGGAAAGTGAGAAAACATGCTACATGGAGGTGGTCACACCACAATCTCTTCTCTTCCATTTCTTCTTCAAGGATTTTGGGCACGTACACACACACACACACACACACACACACACTTCTGCCATGGTTTTTAAGCCACTGGGTCTAGGTTAACCATGCTGTTAGCCATCAGAATCCAGCTACCTTAATCACTATACCCCCCACTGGTCCCAATTTCATATTTTCAGAACTTAAAGGAAAAGGAAAAGTGTCCAGGAACTGAGGCCCAGATAAGCCTGAATCATTTTTGAAATAGTGACTCAGTCCTTCTGTGAAATACTCCTTGGAGTAACAGGTAATATCAGTAGCAAACTAGTGTTAATACCCCCTGCTTGCTGAAGTTTAGCAACCACTTGCTTGTTAAATCCTGTCCTACATGAAGCTGTGCAACTTTCTGTAACAAAAATGGTTTCAATGTCTAGGCACATGCCCAGTAAAAGCAAATCAAAAACATACTGCATGCAACAGATAGGAAACCCATTTTTTTAAGTTTTCAGATTTTAAAAATTGACCTCTAAGTGAAAAAAATCTCAGATATAAGATATTCCAGGAGATATTGACAAAGTAACTGTATTGAGGCTTAAAAATATTTTATCTATTTATTTCTCCCACAGTGAGAGAGACAGAGAAATAAAAAATGACAGCACCAACAGGGTCTCAACACCATGGGACCCTGGCCTTCAGTTAGCCCCTGAAGGTCTCTGGGCTAGACCTGAGAACCTTCCCATAAGGGAATGCCTTGCAGAGCATTGTACCATTGTCTGGCTCTTTCTAAGGCTTATTTTAAGTTAATTCCTACCAAAATGCATGTAGAACTTACTTCAGGTGGCACCCTAAGTTTATAAGCAACATTAGATCCCCGGAAGAGTGAAAGATCAGAAAGGAAATGGTAGTGTTTTTCAAGAGATACAGAATGAAAGAAGATGGTACCCACTTACTACATAGATCATTAATCAGAACTTTAATAAAATACTGTGTTCATTTCAGTCCCATAAATGAAATACAACTTGGAAGAATATATAGTCAGTTACTT
>NW_006159432.1:865801-869635 GCF_000334495.1 Tupaia belangeri chinensis
TTTTAGAATCCCGCCACATAACCATTATGCCATCTGTTGGCCCCCCCTGACATATTTCTTTTTTTTTTTTTTTTTGAGAGGTTTTTGCTATAGGGCACGTGCGCTCGCCAGACAGAGAGAGAGAGTGACAGAAAGCAAGAAATCATCCCCCAGGGGGGATGGCCACTCCACAATCCCTTCTCCTCCGTTCTCCTCTTGGGATCTTGGGCACGCACGCACACGCACCCGGCGTGAGTTTTAAGCCACTAGGTCCGGGACGCAAACTGTGGTCAACTACATGGGAGTCCAGCGTCATAGCCATTATACTACCTGCTGGTCCTGTGCCTGACATATTTCTGAAGCTGACAGGATCGAGATTCAAGCCACAGTTGGCCATGTGGGATTCCACTCCTGTAACCAGGAGGCTACAGGGCCAGCCCGAAGCAAAACATTTTTTCGATTCACAAATTTCCTTATATATATAAGGGGGTCAAACAATGCCCCACTCATTATATAATAATAGCCAGCACATCTTGTTGCTAAGAGGGTCAAGGTAGGGTAATAAAAGTCATACCAATTTCATGTTTCTTTTTTAATTTGCCAGGGAATGTGTGTGCCCACCAAAGAAAGAGAGAGAAGGAAAGTGAGAAAACACGCTACATGGAGGTGGTCACACCACAATCTCTTCTCTTCCATTTCTTCTTCAAGGATTTTGGGCACACACACACACACACATTCTGTCATGGTTTTTAAGCCACTGGGTCTAGGTTAACCATGCTGTTAGCCATCAGAATCCAGCTACCTTAATCACTATACCCCCCACTGGTCCCAATTTCATATTTTCAGAACTTAAAGGAAAAGGAAAAGTGTCCAGGAACTGAGGCCCAGATAAGCCTGAATCATTTTTGAAATAGTGACTCAGTCCTTCTGTGAAATACTCCTTGGAGTAACAGGTAATATCAGTAGCAAACTAGTGTTAATACCCCCTGCTTGCTGAAGTTTAGCAACCACTTGCTTGTTAAATCCTGTCCTACATGAAGCTGTGCAACTTTCTGTAACAAAAATGGTTTCAATGTCTAGGCACATGCCCAGTAAAAGCAAATCAAAAACATACTGCATGCAACAGATAGGAAACCCATTTTTTTAAGTTTTCAGATTTTAAAAATTGACCTCTAAGTGAAAAAAATCTCAGATATAAGATATTCCAGGAGATATTGACAAAGTAACTGTATTGAGGCTTAAAAATATTTTATCTATTTATTTCTCCCACAGTGAGAGAGACAGAGAAATAAAAAATGACAGCACCAACAGGGTCTCAACACCATGGGACCCTGGCCTTCAGTTAGCCCCTGAAGGTCTCTGGGCTAGACCTGAGAACCTTCCCATAAGGGAATGCCTTGCAGAGCATTGTACCATTGTCTGGCTCTTTCTAAGGCTTATTTTAAGTTAATTCCTACCAAAATGCATGTAGAACTTACTTCAGGTGGCACCCTAAGTTTATAAGCAACATTAGATCCCCGGAAGAGTGAAAGATCAGAAAGGAAATGGTAGTGTTTTTCAAGAGATACAGAATGAAAGAAGATGGTACCCACTTACTACATAGATCATTAATCAGAACTTTAATAAAATACTGTGTTCATTTCAGTCCCATAAATGAAATACAACTTGGAAGAATATATAGTCAGTTACTTGAGAAAAAAAAATCCCAGGGAGTAAAACCTAACTTTATAGCATCATCTATCATGAAAGCCTAGAAAGAATGAAAGATATAAATTATTTTTGATGTTATTTTCTGTTCACTGAGATATATACATGAGGATAATTAAGTCAAAGCAATTTAAATACTAATGGGAGGAAGAACTAGTAAGCCTTAGAAAAATGCACTTGCTTTACTAGCTGGGAAACTCGGGTCTTTAAGTTAAGAAGTTTTGTTTCTTTGGAGCCTATTTAAGAAATAGCAGCTTGGATGACTTTATGAATGTTTTTCAAACACTTATGATTTAAGGAAGAGGCTGAACATGATGACCTGTTGAATTACTTCCAACCCCATGTGACAAGTAAGGTTTAGGTAGGGGTAATACTTATGACAAAACACTGTAGAAAATGTAAACACATGCAAATGTCCGGCTGGCCCTGGTAACACTCACTAATATGTTAGATATAAAACAAAATCATGCCTTTATATTGCTGATTTATTTTAATAAGGCCATTCATAGAAGATGTATTACTGTAGGAGGTTAAAATGGCCTGCTTTGCAAGCACAACTTAATACATTATCTAGGGAAAACCAACCATAATCAGTCTCAGCTGATTTAGACATTGACTCGTTGGAATATGCTGAAAATGTGTATTTGAAATAAAAAAAAAAATCTGCCAAAAGACTGAGTAAATAATTGAACATGTTGGAAAAGATTTAAAATTTTTTGAATTATAGCGTTGGCTCCTTTTTCTGAATACTCACCTATTCAGACTTAATCTTACCACCATCGTTTATTAAACAGGTATTAATTGACATTTACTATGCACCAAATACTATTTGCAATGCTGGAGGTTCAATGATGAACAAACCAGACAAAATTCCTATGTAGCTTAACTGAAAGCTTAAGTAATTGGAAGGGACTCCCTATAAATAAGTCAACTAATAATATTATTTTAGTGTCTTATTGGTTTAATAAAGAAAATAAGTAAGTTGATTTGGTAGAGAGAAGTTGGTGGGGTTGAGGGAGATGGAGGTGGAAGTTATTCTAGCATGGTTATGGATAGCCTAGATCAGAAATCAGGAAGACTGAATTTTTATCCATAGTTTGCCATCAGCCAGTTGATTGACCTTAGGAAAAGAACATCTGTGTATCACTTTTCACTTTTGGGCTAAGATCAGCAGCAAAAAAAGGAACATCTGTGTACCGAGAAGTTTGCTCAGACTAAGTAATTCCAGAAGCTTTCTACATCCCATGGTAGTACAGAATGCCCCAGCCCCCAAAGATGTCCACCCCCACTTGAAGCCTGGGAATATATTGTGTTACATGGCAAAAGAGATTTTGCTGATATAATTAAGGTTAAGTACATTAAGATGGGGAGATTATCCTGTTTACTTGGGTAGGCCCAATCTAGTCATGTAGGTCCTTTATAGCAGAAAATGTTCTCTGATTGAAGAAGAAAGATGCTGGAGAGATCCAAAACATGAGAGGAACTCAGCTCACTGCTGCTGGAAGGGAACCACATGGAAAGATGAAGATTGTGTGCAACCTCGTGGAGCAGTCTCATCCCTGGCTGACAGCTAGCAAGGAAATGGGGACCTCAGTACTACAACTTCAAGGAATTCAATTTAACCCAAACCGGAGTGAGTTTAAACCAGATTCATTCCCCGATCACCAAGAGGGATTGAATGGAGCCTTGGAGACACATTGATTTCCACCCTGTGAGAATCTAAGTAGAGAATCCAGATGAGATTAGCTATGAGATAATAAATAAATCTTGATTTAAGCTGTTATATTGTGGTAATTTCTCATAACAGCAGCATAAAGCTAAAACACAGCCTCTAATCTAAATAATGGAAGTCATCCTCTAGTCCTCCCTCTCTTCCTTCATTGTCTTCCACCTCCATCTCCAGTTAGTAGTTCCTATCAAATTTACCTTTATATTGTGCATTGACTTCATCTTCTTATCCAAAATTCATCCCTCTACCCTTCTTTTATTTTTACTTCTGTCCTCCAAAGTATAGTCAATTATTTAATTTTTTAAAAAGTGAAATTTTGACATTCATGTGCATACCTCTTTTATTTTTACTTCTGTCCTCTAAAGTATAGTCAATTATTTAATTTTTAAAAAAGTGAAATTTTGACATTCATGTGCATA
>NW_006159432.1:869646-889153 GCF_000334495.1 Tupaia belangeri chinensis
ACTCTTTCACTATTTCTACATAACCAATATATTCCAGTTCAGCACCTACCCCCATAAATACAAAGATGCCAATGGCATGACTCCCATATACCCTTCCAACTTTTTACTCCACTCTTTGCCTTATTCTTTAGGCTGCCATTATAGAGACATGGAACTTCTCTTTAGAACCACTCTTAGACCCAGGTATTCAGGGGTATGTCCTGGTATTTGCTCTTTAGAAGATTTGGTTCCTCCTCCCTGGTCTTCCTTACAGGTGAGGAATCTATGCATCTAAGTAGAAGAACCCAGAGTGCAAGCTTTCTCCTTGTGGACTATGCTATAAATGCCTGATATCTTGAATTCACTGGAAAAATGGTCCACAGCCTTTTCCAGGGTTTGCCTGGGTCTCTTTCATGAGTTCATGCGCTGAAGAATAGACCATATTTGTTGGCAGGTATGCGGTGGGTTGGCCAAGAGACAAATGTCAACATCATTGACAAAGAGACAGGGCTGGGTTGTGGAGCCAAGGGTAAGAAAAGGTGAGTATCTCAGTCTATTTGTAGTGCAATAATGAAATACCACAGATTGGGTGACATATATGACAGAAATATATTCTCACAGTTCTGGAGGATGGGAAGTCCAAGACCAAGGTGCTGGCAGGCTCAGTGTCTGGTGAGAGCTCCCTTCCTAGTGTCCTCATATCATGGGAGTGGAGGGGGCTGGACAGAAAAGCATTAATTGGTTCATAAGAACTCTACTCTCACGACTTATTTATTTCCCAGGGGTCCCATTCCTAGATACAATCACATTGGGGATCTGACTTTCAACATACAAATTTTGGAAGGAACATAACCACTCATCCCATAGCAGAGGACTCAGGGCTAGGGGCTAGCTTTCTCCTCATAATCACATTTCTAGTCTAGAATTCAAATAAATTCTAGAATTCCACATTAGAATCAGCCTTCCAGAATATTATGAAGATATGTTAGTCAAGGTAAGAGGATAAAATTTGCTTTGTGTAGTAGTTTGTTACCTTGACTTATAACTTCTAACTATTTAGGCATAAAGTTTGCAGCCTCCATATGTACTCTTATATTGATACCCACAAATGTTAGAGGTGCCTTTTCCCCACATACTTTGTCTTCATGTCATTTCTTCCTATGTTCCATGTTCTTCCCATTGGCTAGAAAGGCCTGCCTTTTTTACCTGGCATACACTCATACAGGGTTCAGGATTGAGATTCAGATGAGTGATTGGCTCTTCCAAGAATATTTCGATGCCTCTCCAATACTCTCTCCCATTCAACATGTGAATACAGGAAATGATTAATTATGTCTCTCCTGTAGTTTAAAATGAAGAACAGAGACTACATATTATCCAATCTGTTGTCTCACTACCATGGTGTCTGGTACATGGGATGGTTTTAATTAAAGTCTTTTGAACTGAAAACTGAAAGCAAATGGTAAATGCTTCATTCACAGTATATTCAAACAAGCATTTAAGGGATAATGGCAAAAAGGGGTGAAAGAAATTATGCAGCAAATTCCTTATTCCTGGTCATGATGGTAATAGTTCACATTTCTTAAACATGAGTCATTTGCTAGAAATTACACTAAGTGCATGGGCTTCATTTAACCTTTACAACTCTGTGAGGTAGGAATTATCATCTTCATCTTATGAATGAGGAGACTGAGGTATATAAAAGGTAAGAAATTTGCTTAAAGACCTAAAGCCAGTAGGTGATAGAGCTGGAGAGACTCCCCCTCAGCTTTGACTATCTGACATACTCTTGCCTGACACTTTTCACACTACAAAAAGACAGGTAATCTCTTATTTAAAAACACGAAGATGCAAACAGATTTCAAAGTCCAAGGACAATTTGGATTACCATAAGAAAACAATAATGTACTCTGCTGTCAGTGAGCTGGGGGTGTGTCTCAAATGAAGCTGGGAGGTCTTGTCTGAAGGTCTTCATTGCAGTAGAGTTTCTGGAAACTTCTTAACACAGGATGTGAAAGGGGAATGCATGGGGGCTGAGTCAGTCCTCAAATCCAAGATGTAATGCCAACACAAGTTTTACATTAAAATATTTAAAGATATAAATTGTCCTTCACAACAGTTTTTCATTTAAAAGAAGAGTCACCACATTTCCTAAAATGCTATTTAAGGGCATTTTACATGCCAACTAATTGTACTAAATTATTATTTTTTAAGTTGAACTCAGAAAAACAACTATTTTGATATTTGGGAACATTACATATATGCCAAACTAGCAGTAATATTTGTGGCAGGCAAAAATACTCACCCACAAACTTTTTAGTATAAAAGAATTCTTTATTTTGTTGTAGCTGATTTTAATAGTTATTTTCATTTCCCATGTGACCAAATGGTTGGAAATTTGATCTCAGCCAATGCAGTGTGGACTCCTACCCCCACATTCACCTACTTTTTCCTTTGTTCAGGATTAGGTCTAAAGTAAGAGTGTTTATACAATGTTAAGACCTGGGCCAGAACTGAGGGAAGGGGTGATAGCCACACTAGCATGTTCTCGTAGGTGATGTCTTTACCCCTCCTTGTTCACAACTTCACACCCTTTCTCGCTTCTCCACTCCTGTGTTATGCCCATCATCAGTGAGTACACAGGATCATCCCATTTCGTCTGTGCTGACAGTAGGATGGAGAACTTGGTAAGGCTGTCTGGGACCTCTTTGGCCTACACTACTTCGGCTCTCTGTCATGGAGACTCTTTCTCCAAGGGCTGGGGACTCAGTTCTACTTTCCTCTCAGACCTTCTTAAAGCATTTGGGGTTTTATGCTGCCCTCTTCCCCTAGGCATTTGGATAAGAAGATGTAACAGAAGCCAACAATATCTAAACGCTGCATTTGCCTTTGAACTTTTCTTTCCTCATCCCAGATCATCTGTATCTAGCCTGGGGCAGGAAGTCTTGCTCGTTCATCATTCTGCACTCTTTCAAATCCCTTGTCTTAGTCCAGGATCTAAGCTGATGAAACACCAAAGCCAGGAATTGATGTTTTTGACTTTGCAATTTATTTTTTCCCTTGACACTATATACAAGAAATTCCCCCACTTGCCTGGGCTAAAGGAATATGACGGGGTGACAGATGGGCACACCACAATCCCTTTTCCTCTATTCTTTTCTCAGGATTTTGGGCATGTACCCACATGCTCCTAGTGTGAGTTTCAATTATTGAGTTCAAAACTCAAACCCCAGGGACCAGCAGTTAGCATAATGGCTATGTCGCTGGACTCCTATGTAGTCGACCACGGTTCTAGTCCCAGACCCGGTGGCTTCAACTCACTCCAGGCACATGTGCATGTGTGCCCAGGATCCTGAGAGAAGAATGGTGAAGGGATTGTGGCCATCCCCCCAGGGGATGATTTCTCACTTTCTGTCTCTCTGTCTTTCTAGGGAGTGCACACACCCTATAGCAAAGAACTTCTCCCCCTGCAAAAAAAAAAAAAAAAAAAAAACCTCAAACCCCAGTTGACCACATGGGTTTAATCACAGCACTACCACCAAAAGTTTATTCCTTCTTTGTTTATTTGGAGGCAAAAACGGGGCAATAAAGGAGGAAAAAAAAAAAAAAGGAGACAGACATTCTAAGAGAGTCTTCATGCCATGATTCAGTCCCAGCCCCAGCCACCCCAGGTCATGAGCACTTGCACCAGGCGTGCATGGGCAGATCTCAGGATTCAAACCTTTTCATACTATGCCACCACAGCTGTCCTAATTTCAGCTTCGATGCCAGTTATTCTTGTGATTTTAAAGACATTCTTTAATTCCATTTGTATTGATTTTAAGAAAGATAATTTCTACCAGTTCTGCTAGCCTTAAATTTATTCAATTCTATACCTTTTTTCTCAGGTCTAAAATAGGGACAATATTTGTCCTATCTACCTCACCAAGTTGATATGAGAACTAAAATTCTTTCAATCAATATACTCTATAATTTTGCATTCATATAATTCTTTGCTTAATGGCTATCACCCTTGAAAGCCATTGGCTCAATGAGGACAGGGAGAGTGTCTGTCTTCATTTTTAGAACCAATCACAGTGCCTGACACATAATGCATTCTCAGTGTACGGTTGTCAACATTATAGACATTTTCATATATAGTACATTAAAAACAGGTAACATCTTAACTTCGCCCTTGCTTTCTCAGTTATAGAAACATGTGGCCATGTTTTGAATCAACAATGGTTAAAAACTGAACTCTTCTAGAAGATAATGCCATATGTTAGTGCTGCTTAAAGAATAGCCTGTAGACCAGCTACATCAGCATCAACTGGGAGCTGGTTAGAAGCACAGATTCTTTTTCCCTGCCCGAGACTTACTGACATAATTCTAAGAGTAGGGGCAGCAATCTGTATTATCAAGCTCTTTTGGTGATTCTGATGCCCATTGAAGTTTTGATACAAATGTCTCAAATAATCTTCCTTATGTATTGCATACATACATATGTTTTTTTTAATTTTTCTCATCCAAAATTGTTTTTCTAGTTTCAGCTTAGAAAAAACAACAATGATGTCAACAATTATAACTAATACATTTTGATCACCTTACTATGCTTTAGGCCTCTATTGTAATAATACATGTATCCTACAAACTTAAATATTATATAGTCTGAAAGCATATATATATAAAACATACATTATAAAACTAAGATTTTTAGTCAATTTTCCCATAATTAATAAGTTAGTGCTTCAAATCTTAGTAGCAGAGTACTAGAACTAGGATTTTTAACTACTAACCAATGCAAAATCTGTGCCAAGCTCATGGCTGGAAGTAGACCCCTTATGTTTTGTGCTCTAGCAATGGAATGAGGAGCAGGTATGAGCAAATCAATAAAGCTGGTAGGATTCCACATTCAGATGAAGAAGTGAAGTATCTTCCCTGGGAATGGGTCACTGATGCCAATGCTGAGATCAGATTTTTCCTTAAAAATTATCATTGGGTCTTTTCATATGCCAGGATGAAATTGTTTAGTGTTGTCTACATAAACTTCAGTGAGTGCCAAAAACTATTTTCAGTTTAGCAGACTTAATATTAATTAGTCATTTCTGGAAGTCCTTAGACAATAGTACCTGTTATTTCTTGAAATATATTTTCTCCCTCTTGAACTTCAAAATAGAACGTAGGACACAGAGGAAAGGAACAAGTTGAGGTGGGATGCAGGAAGAGAAAGAGAAGGAAGAATGTGTAAGAAGGGAAAGAATGAAGTCAGATGCATATGCTTTATTCTGTCTTTCATCATTGGTGTAGGAAGTGTCAAACAAGGATTCAGGAGTTGGGAGGTGGGCTGATCCCTGCCTGGTAAGATTGCTGTGGCAAAGACTAAAGCAGAGGTGTGACGGTTGCACTCGAAATCAGCCTAGGAAGAACGTCTCTTCTCACTTGGAAGAGGAAGTCAGTGGCTAAATGGAGCATGTGACTAGCAGGACTGATACTGAATAAGAGGCAGGGAAGGGAGAAAATGGATTATGTTCAGAGGCAGCAACTAAGAGAGTTCCCAGGAAAAGCAGTGCTAACTGAGCTGGCTGCCATAAGCTTTATCTGAGAGCTCTCTCGGGGACTTGTCTTTTCAACACCAGGCAGGGTGGTCTCTTTTAGGGGCCCAACCCAAGGCAGTGAGAAAGAGTTGAGAATTACTACTGACAATTGCCTATGTGCAAGACATTTTGCTGCTCATTTTACAGATACCAATGCAATTGAACTTCCTATAATACCAGAAAGGTAGTATTGTGTACCTCATTTTTTACATGAGAACACTAAGGTACAGAGATGTTAATGAACTTGTCCATGATTATCAAATGTTAAGTAACAGAGCCACTCAACTTTGTCTGTTCTGTTTTTTTTTTCTACCAGATGCTACTTCAAGGAGTAGTGGAAAGGAGAGAAATAGTTTTAGGAAATAGTGTTACCTCCTAAGGCTAACTGGGAAACTCTTCAGTGAGATGAGACCTTCTTAGTTTGAGTCATTGCTCTTATAAGTGATCTTTTTTTGGAGCTTGAATAGGTTGGTTGGGAGTAGCCTATAACTTCAAAAAATTAGGCTTACGTACTATTAATATATATAAAGAATCCTCTTTTGTTTATAGAATTGACCAATATTTCCCAAGGGTATCAGTCAGGGGGTAAAAATGAGATCATACTGATAGTAATAAATTCATTTTCTTTGACTTTCTTACTATCCACATTCTGTTTTAAACTTCCTTAAGGCCCACTTTCAATTATTTTAAAGAGTCACCAGCATTGTCCTTGGTGGGCTAAGTCTTCTCGGCTATCATGCAGCATGTACCATTTTCTTTCTTTCATGGTCCTAGCCATGTCAACTGCTGGGTCCTTTCACTATTAACAGTGTTGTCTGTGTTTCAGGATTCTCACTCCTGTTTATACCCCTATAGAAAGTACTGCTGACCACAAGACTGCAGAGCTGCTAGTGCCAGTGGCACTACTCCTGACCTTGGGCCGGTTGACCCACTGCTATGCCTGCAGTTGGCCACCAGAGGCATTCTCATTTGTCCCAGTCCATGGTTAACATTTGTCTAGGGCTCCCATGTAAGGAAACAGCTTTCTTGTGTGGATTTTTCTGCCAGTTTGTCACATGTGCCCTGACATGTCTGAAATCAATTATGTATGCAGGATGGGTTCAGACAGGGACCACCCCCCTTTCACAATCACATGCACACACACACACACACACACACACTTCATGTATGCTAAGTGTCAGGACTTTACCTACCAATGGGAAATGTGAGCTGCCACTGTTGTAGAGGACTTAGACATGAGAGGAAAAAATCAAGGTTATACAAAATAAAAGTCATAAAGACCATAATTTCCAGTCATGTAATCGTACTAACTTATTCCTAAAACAGAGAAATTTGACTGATATTTAAAAGGATACGAAACTCTTGTTGGGGCAGTATAATATAAAATAGATAGCAAGGTCATGTTCAAAGAGTTGGTACACTTGCTCCTCTTTTAAGGAGTCAGTTAAAAGATATTTTCCACAAGAAGCATAAAGTTACTTTGGTTCTATGGGTATCTGATGGACATTATCATTAAGTATTCTGGCTAGAATGTTCTAGAAGATTCAAATCTTAGTTGGCCCACCAGCCTCAACTGCAGATACTCTGATGTTAGAGCAAAGCAAACAAGGCAGTGAAAGGTACAGTATCGTACCTTCATGTGCTGAGTCTTAAACTCTGAGCTCTGATATACTGACTGCTTGTGAGCTGAACAGGAAAAGGCAGAAGACTCCTTTCCCATAAACTAGTAAGGCATAAACGTATGCTAGATGAAAGCAGTCAGACACACAGAAGGCCACATATTGTTTGATTCCATTTGCATGAAATGTCTAGAACAGGAAAATTTATAGAGACAAAATAAATTAGTTGTTGCCAGGGGTTGGGAGAAGGGAGAATTGAGAAGAGACAGTGGGTGAGGGGTTTCATCTTGGAGTAATGGAAATGTTCTAGAATTAGAAAATAGCAGTGGGCACAACATAATGAATGTACTTCAAACCACTGAATCATACACTAGAACGGTGAATTTTACACTATAAATGATATCCCAATGATTTTATTTTTGAATAAAAAGCTTTGGCCATAAAAGCTATTTTATTTTCTTCACTCTACTCTCCACCCCAAACTCAGTCAAAACTCTACATCTCTACTTAGAGACCAGCACTTGGTGTAGTGGCTATGTCGTTGAACTCCCATGTAGTCAACCACGGTTCGTGTCCTGGACCCAGTGGCTTAAATTCACACCAGTGCGTGTGCGTACGTGCCCAAGATCCTGAGAGGAGAATGGAGGAGAAAGGATTGTGGCGTGGCCATCCCCCTTGGGGGAGAGTGATTTCTCACTTTCTATCTCTCTGTCTCTGTCTTTCTGGGGAGGGCATGCTCCCTATAGCAAAAACCTCTCAAAAAGCAAACAAACAAACAGAAAAAACAACTCATCTCTACTTCAACAATAGAAGAAAAGATCATGTCAGCATCAGGGGAAAATGAAATCAGAAATAGACAACAAAAATGGGGCCAGCAGATGACATCATGGTTATGTTGCTGGTCTCCCACATGTCTGATTATGGTTCAAGTCCCAGACCCGGTGGCTTGAAATTCACACCAGGCATGTGTGCACACATGCCCAATGTCCCAGGAGGAGAATGGTAGAGAAAGGATTACAGCATGGTCATGTCCCCTGGGGGGTGATTTCTCACTTTCTCTCTCCTCCCCACCCTGCACTCTCCCTGGCACCCGCAATGAGTGCAGGTGCCCTAAGACCAAAAAAAAAAAAAAAAAAAAGACTCTACAAAAATAAAGAAATAAAAAGTAAACAGTAACAATAAAAAGAAAGTGGAAGAGATTAGGGCATGCTTGTATCTCATGTCCAAGACCAAGTTTCACCAGGCTAGAAAAGAGCACAAGTCTTGGTTTGGCTACCAAGTGAGGAAGAGTAGATCAGAGGAGAAAGAACCAGAACTGAAGCAAGATCCTAAGAGTCTGCACCCTCCCCATCCCCGTAAGTGAACACGCCTGGCCCTTACCCAGAAGAAATAGAAGAGGTAATGCAGATGCATTCCCCAATGCTTGTCCCTTAGAAGATATGCTCCACTTGATGCCTTATGATTAGACAGCTCTATGAAAAAGTTTTCTTTCTTGGACGGGATTAAAGGAAGGAAAGGGCAGAGATGAATTCCTTTCTTCAGAGTCAAAATACATATTCTCAACTGTAAATAAGATAAAAACAAACAAAGAAATAGACAAAAAACATGGGGCGGAGGGAGGAAATAGAATTGGAACAAAACTAAAATTTACCTCCAATATTTCTTGTTACCTACTAACTCTTGTCTGTATTTAAGAAGCATTATTCTAGGCTCTGGTAACAGAGAAAGTTGTTAATATAAAGTCCTGGTTTTACATAAAAGTCTAGGCCCTGAGGGGAAAGGGTAGACTTCAAAGGAAGAAATGTGCATCTGAAAGAATACACACACACACACACACACACACACACACAACAGTATCCAGCCCCACTCCATCCCATTGTTCTCAGTAAGGTGAGTTTACATACACCTCTTGATATCACTAAATAAAGACCTCTTTAGTTGGGGAGAAGGAATGAATTAGAAGAGAAAGGAAAAGAATTTAAATACTGGTTGGTCCCTGAGGAGGACTCTAAACTTTACTCCTTTCTGGTTTTGGGGGAGAATGACAGAGATATCAGAATGGCTTTTAGAAAACCCAGAGAAGAGATCTGGGCTCCATTTTCTAGGTTTACTCCAGAAGTTGTCTTAGAACTCTAGAAATGGCTACTTCTATGCCTCACTGTACTCCATAGCCCACCATGGCTTGGAGGAAGTTGACTGGTTCCAGGAGCAGTGCATATATAGTTCTCAGGACTGACTGAAGAGATAGGACCCTGTGGAGAGGGACATATGCAGACCAACAGTAGAACAGCACAGGGGACAACTGCTATGTCAGGGGATATCATCTTCAATAGATGGTCAGGGCTCCATCCTCATCCTACTCAAAACACCAGCAGCATTCATTACAACTTGCCATTCCCATCTTGACCACTTCACCAGGTTTGTAGTCTTCCCTATGTTCTGGTTTTCCTCCTACCCTCATGATCTCATCCTCTCAGTCTTCTTTACTAAAGCCTCCCCTCCTATTCTATTTGGAAATCTCCAGAACTTAGTATTATCCTCCATTTCCTTCAATAAACTCACCCATTCTTATGACTCAAATATCACCATATCGAACAGGTTTATAACTAACATGTTTATAACTAACTCGTATGAAATAGTAGCTCTTCCATGAGATTTCCTATCTCTGTACACTCTGAGCTATTTTTCTCCATATCATTTATTACTGCGTAATAATATGTACACATGTATTTGCATATGTATCTATATTGATTTCTGTGTAAGCACAAACTGTTTTGTCCATTGTTAGAGATCAGAGCCTGAAACAGTGTCTGTCACATAGTAAGTGCTTAAAGAAATATTTCTTGAATACGTAAATGAAGAAATAATGTCAGAGGACCCCAAATCCTCTTTCTCCAAATTCTGGTAAAAAGAAAATAGAACCTCAGATGAATTACAATTGATTTTCTACTATCCCTGGTGAAAAGAAACTTGCATTAGAATAAAAGCAAGCAAAATTAGATCTCTGGCAAATTTGAGGTTGTGGCTTTATAATCACAAAGAAAGTTAAAGTTCAATTGAGAAACATTACTTATACAGTACTGAGTAGTTCTCAAATTTTTACTTTTTCAGTTCCAACTACATAGTCCTAATAAAGTTTAATCTAAAATGGAGGCTAGTTCTAAAACAAAACTAGGTGGGGGAAAGAAGATAGAAATAAATTTCAAAAAGTTAAAAGTAAGAGGCCTAGCTGTGGTGGCACAGCAATAGCACATGTTCTGTAATGCTGGAAGCCACATGAAAAATTAGGATTTAGTTCTGGATTAACTTGTGCATATTGGGTGCACGTACTTGGGCTCATGATTCTGGCTGACTGGGAAGGCTTAGGGGAGGATTACAACGTGACACTGCTGAAGGTGCATGGCTTTCTCTCTTTCTCTCTCTTTCTCTCATAAAAAAGAAACAAAGAAAGGTAAAAGTAAGAAGAAATAGAGGACATATATAAGTAAGTTTTCAATATACAGAACCTTATTAATTTGAGCATGATAATGAAAGAGTAAAGAAGACATGTACATATCTGTTTAAAAATCACGTATTCAACATCTACTCAGGCTCAACAGAAGGTGCTGAGGAGATCGAGTTTCCTTGAGAATATTGACAAGACCACAGGATATGCCGGCACAATTATCAAGCTACAACAGAGAGTATACACACACACACACACACACACACACATACACAGGTAGAGTAGGGAGAAATGGATGTGGAACTATTCCAATCATGGGAAGAAATGGATGTGGAACTCACCAGCAAAGGTTATTAAAAGCTACAATACCTGTGGATCAGGAAGAGTTAGCCCAATAGCAAAAGGAATCATTGAGGCAGGTTGGGGAGGGGAAGGCCGTTCACGTCACACAGGCTGGTCCAAAGGCACTTAGATAGGAGAAAGCCCATGATTTGGGAGCAGAAATTTCAATAGAGTAGGCTCCTGTTTGTCTAACTCCATAGCTGAATTCATCCTTCCTTTCTATCTGCTGCCTACCCACACCTCAACTGCTCGTGCCTGGCTATCTGCTGCCTACCCACACCTCAACTGCTCTTCAATGGCAAAAGGGAGAACGGTTGAAAATGACTAGACTATAACACAGGGGTGTTGGAGTGGGGGTAAAGGGCTAGTAAAAGACTGAAGTAAGGTTGCAGAAACAGATAGATACTTGGTTATAAAATCCATTCTGGACTTCCGGGAGACTGGGTGTGACATATGGCCTGAAGAGAGAAATTTAGGAGTAATTATGGGACACCCCTAAATAAACAAGGTAGTGTGAATACCTACTATGGTTCAAGCAAGAAAATGCTTTTTTGGGCCAACTGAGTTTCTGTGTAGAGAGTTTAAAGCTTTCAGAGTGTGGGGGTGTCAGATCCCTGTGGCGGTTGCAGCATCTCCCCTCCCAGAGTAGGAGACACAAAAGCACACAGAGCTCCCACTCAGCTCCTACTCTGTGTTCTGCGGCTTCTACGCTGAGTTCTCTGAGAATTTTCTAAGAAAGTGAGGAAAGGGACTCTTTCGAGGATACCTGCCCCCTTTGGCAGGTGATGCCAGTCTGTTGTGATGGTTAATATATACAGATTAAACACTGGAATGGCAGTAACTCATACGATCAAGAATTAAACCTAGGCAAGGCCATCAAAACAAAGTACAATAATGTTGTATAGGGAAGAATGGAGGAAGTATAGAGTTCCTTGGTGTACGCTTTAAAAGAGAGGAAGACACAAGACAATTGGAAAAATAGAAATAAATCATGCAAAGCTAATGGGAGGGGTGTGGGGGGACTTGGAAGTTACTACAGAAAATAGAACAAAATCCTTTTGCACCTAGTTTCAGCACGACCCTAGTCTTTTGGTTTTCTGGAGTAAGAGACAAAGAGAAGCAGATTTGTGTACCTGCACTAGAGGAAGGAGGATTAGAAGTGATGAATATGGAATTGTTTTACAGTTTAATGAGCCTCATTTTCTTTCTTTTTTTAAAAAAGAGATTTTTGCTTTAGGGTGTTTGTGCTCAATGGGGGTGGGGTGGGGGGGAGAAATAGAGAGATAGAAAGCAAGTAATTACCCCCCAGGGAGAATGGCCACGCTGCAATCCCTTCTCTACCATTCTCCTCTGAGAACTTTTGGCATGCACGCACAAATACACAATGTGAATTTTAAGCTGCTATGTCCAGGACTTGAACTATGGTGTAACCATTACACCATTTGCTGATCACAGTGAACCTCATTTTTAGCTTTAGGGATGCAATGACACTTCTGTGGCAATAGCAAAGATGCTAGAATGTATAAGAGCAATCTTTGTAAAAATGTACTGAGTACCCTACTTTCGTTCTCTAAAATCCAGGCCTCTAGGCAAAACCCCTTTTCTGAGTCCACATGCCCAGACCCAACCATGACCAGAGACCTCCACCTGATGTCTCACAGCACAGCATCTTGGAATTCAAAATGATCTCATCATTTCCCTCTCTTGTTCTTCTATATGACTCACTTCCAATGTTTCCACTCAGAAAATATCACCATTATCTTGTCTAGGCTAGAAATGTAGAAATCGTTGTTCCATGACCAGTTCAATCTGTATAGTCAGTCAACACTCAAGTGTTTTTCAACAGTCATTCAATGTTTATGCCAGCTTTATAAGTCTTATTTTATACCTATTTTAATTTATTTTTAAAACACATGCATGCACATTTGAGAGGGAAACAGGGAGAGGGAGGAGCACCCTTGATAGGGTCTATTCATGCTGTGAGCCTTTTCCCCAAGCCTCCAGCTTCTCAGGATCTCCGGCACCTGTGTGTGTGTACTGGGCATATTTTCAGGCTAACCTGGGATCTGAACTTGTAGTCAGTCATATGGTCTCCAGTCTTGAAGAGCATTGTTACTGTTGTGCTACAGCAGCTGGACCACACATATTTTGAAGATAAGAAAATTGAGGTTCAGAAAGATCTTAAGTTACATGTCTGAACATGGCTAAGCTCGTTAGTCATACAAACACTACAAGACATGCAAAATGGCTCCCATCACACTCAGCAAGGAAGCCAATAACTTTTCACGTGTCCTGCATGGCCCTTTAGCAACTGGCCTCTGGACACCCCTGCTAGCTTATCTTGTACTTCTCTCACCCTTCTGCTTCCTGTGTTAGAGTCTAACCATTTTGCTGGTCTAGGAATTCACATGGAAGCTCCTAGCTTGGCACCTTCCATCTCTTCTTTCTGGAGCTGCCTCCCTGCTGTGTCTCCAAGGCTGCTCACTCACCATTTCATCTTTGTCCACTTGTGCGCCCTGTCTAAACAGTGGCTCCTACTTTGCGCTCCCTCTTACCCAGCCAAGTCGGCACCATTTAAAGTCTATCCTGAGCACAAAACTGAGTTCACTTTGCATCTCTAGTACCAAGAACAGCAACCACTAGGGAATAGACATTTTATAAATATTTGACAGGTGTGTATTCAATGTGGCAAATATCACTTGGACCTAGTCCGTGTTCTCCATTGCTACTGCTCTGGCTCGGCTCAGGTTGTCTCATAGCTTACTGGAACTATTGGCATGACCCCAAATGATCCTGAATGATCTCCCAGCTTCTAGTTTCTGTTCACTTGAATCCATGATTCATTTTTATCTAATTTTTACACTGATGCCAAAGTTATCTTCCTGTTATACACATCCGTCATGTCATTTGCCTTCCAAGGCCTCCACTGCCTACAGTAAAATCTGCATTTCTCCCTAAGAGATTCAAATGAGTCCTTTATTGCTTTGCACCTAATTAACTTTATAAAAAATTCCCCAGTAATATCCTGTGTTCCAGACACACCAAGCAGCTCATCAGTCTTTGCAAATATCACTGATCTTCAGATTGTATATTTATTTATTTAATGAGAGACAAACCAGACCCTAAGATGGTCCTGCCACAAATGCCTTTCCCCAGTCTTCCAGACAACCAGTATCATATGCATACCCATGGGTTGGCCCAGCATGCTCAAGTTACCCCTGGACTAAACCCCAGGCTTTCCCATATGGCTCCAGCAACACTCAGCAACACCCTACTGGTTGTGCCACTATGGCTGGGCTGGACATCTTCAGTTTTTTGTTTGTGTGTGTGTGTTTGTGTGTGTGTGTTTCTTTTCTTTTTTCCTTTTTGCATTCTCTACTCACTGAAATTCTTTGAGTACCAGTGTGCCACCACAAAAAAAGCTTAGGAATAGTAGTTGAAGAAAGGAAGTAAAAGAAAAAGAATAAGTGTCCTAACCTTATGGCAAATAAAATATCCATTGGATGGTTAGAATAAGGATTGGGGGAAAATAAAATTGATAACAGAGTGAGTGTAAGAAGAATGACGTTGAAAGAAAGTTGCATTTGTTGACTGAAAATTTTTATTTGTTATTGGAATAATTACTTATTTTTCTTTTTTGTTCCAACAGATTTAAGGTTTATAATAATACAGTTTCTTGAGCAGAACGTATTTTGATTCAGGTACTAAGCTAAAATGCTTTGCATGTATTAAGTTATTTGATATGCACATCTTTATGAGAAAGGTGATGAACCCCTCATTTTCAGTAGAGAAATGTGAAGTCTAAATGACATGCTCAACACTACACCAGATCATTGGAACATCAGTTTTTGGACTCAGGAAAGGATGAATCTGTGTTTCGCTTTTTATTTTTTAATAGTTTTTTTGTAATAGGGCATGTGCGCTTGCTAGAGACAGAGAAACAGAGACGGAGGGAAAGTGAGAAATCGCTTCTCAGTGGAGATGGCCACACCTCAGTCCCTTCTCCTCCATTCTCCTCAAATCATGGGCATGTGTGCACACATGCCTGGTATGATTTTTAAGCCATCGGGTTTAGGACTTGAACTGCGGTTGGCCATGTGAGAGTCCAGTGATGTGACCACTACACCATCTGCTGACCTCTCACATATTTTTTTAATTATCTTTTTATTCCATGAACAAGAAGACAGAGAGATAGAGAGATTAGCAAACAGGACTTGATGTTGTGATCTATCCTCAGCTTCCACAAGCCCTGATCACGGGCATGCTGGTACCTTCATGTTCAGAGGTCTTCAGACATGCACCCAGAACGTTCACCTTTGGGTTAGCCTCACAGAGAGTTGGGTTTTACTGCCACATTACCATCAGGCCCCCTTGCCTCATGCTCTTTGCACCGTACCACCTGACACCCTTGAAATTTGGAGAACCAGACTGAGTAGCTCTTTTTCCTTCCCCCTCATTTCTGGCAAAGCCATCACATCCATTTAAATATGCTACACACAAGAACAGACTTAAAAGTACTATTACAAAGTATATTGCCTCTAAACCAGACAGCTACCTCTTTGGATGATAACTGCTATGAACTTATGTATTATTTTGTTTACTCAGGCTGGTTTTAGTTCTTTTCTTTCAACAGAAAGACATAACAGTCCCTCAGCATTGGATTCATAATACCTTAATTTCAAAGCATAAATTCAGAAACATATGCCTAGTAGAATGATTCACACTGAGGGGACAGAATATAGTGAGGCCATTAGGGGAATGAGCTTTGGAGTTTGTGTGACTGGGTTTACATCCCAGGTGTGCATGTACTTGTTTTAAGACCCAGAACGAATTTCTTAATTCCTTTCTAAGCCTCTGTTTCCTCATCTACAAATTAGAGACTATAATAGCACTCCTTTCACAAGGTTCTCTCACAATGTCAGCTAATGATACAAGAAGTAATAGTGGCCATATGGTAATACTGCTTGTAAAACTCATGGAGTAGGGAGTTGCTCTGAAACATCAACTTATTTCTTGAGATTCAGACATGTTAGACAGTGTTTGGCAAATTGATGATGTTATTATTATTTTTTAATGATGCAATGATCTTTTATTATTATTGTCCCAGATCTTGGTTAACGAAGATCTTTGTCATCAAATTAAGTAGGGCATTTCACAACTACAAGGACTGACAATCACTAGCAAAAGAATAACAGTAACCAAAGCCATGATGGCTTTTCTTTCACATCCACACCAACACATTTACTTCTGTAGTTGTTTGGCTTTGTTGCTAAAAACACAGTTGCATTAACTTATAAGTTTTCCGGTTTGTCCTGTAGTTCATCTAGTCTGTCCTCTTTTAATTATCTTGTAATATTTTCTTGTATAACATCAATAACTTTATCCACTTGATTCTGAACACGCTTAATTTGATCATTCCTAGTTTCAAATCTTGGTCCAAATGTTTTCTTAGAAAGAAACATCCTCTTTGTCATCTGAATCATCTTCCCAAACATTTCTCTTTTCATTTTCCACAGAACCAGCAACATCATCATTGTTTAGGTGGCACTTGAACTTGGGAGGCATATTTTTTACCCATGAAGTACTTTTTTTGCTTCTCAGAGGAGGAAGTATTCACCCTCTGAGGGTCCCCTGGAGTTCTTTAGGGGGTAGGCTGTAGTGGGAGGGCAAACAAGGTCCAGGAGACTCAGGGAGAGGCTGGGGAGGGGCTAGGGAGACACAGGCATATCTAGACATTGCCTGCTGTGCTATTACCTTAAGAAATCTAGAGGGGCAAAATCACAATAAAGGAATGAGCTTGTTGGACAAATCTTAGGCATCAGATGAAGTGATCAGAAGATGATTTATAAACCTGGATTCATCTTGGGATTCAGTGTCCTTCACAAATCTCAGTCTACAGCCAAAGGACTTGTATTTTCTAGGAGTGGAGGTAGAGTATATGGAAAACCTAAAAGAAAACAGTGTATTTTCCAAACACTGTGAGACATATAGGCACAGTAGTACTAGCATCTCACTAACCAAAAGTAATGTGAAAAGGGAAGAGTGGTTTTCTCCTAACTGCTCTATAACATATCAGGTAACTTGAGTGCTTCAAAGATTCTGCTCCATCAATGGTGAGAGAGCTGGTGATAGTGAGGGAATTAAATGGCCATGAAGATAGCAGCATCTGGTAAGTCCAGGGTACCAAAGGAGGGTGAAGAGGCTGCTGTAAAAGGAAAATACTGTCCTTAAGTAGGAAGGAAATGAGAACAATAAGATATTCTTTGAAGACTCTTAGGGATGGACTCTCAGGACCTTGCAGGAAGTTGGAGATCCTCAAATAGTGGGAGTATGAGTGGTGAAATGTTGGATGGTAGCCATGAAAACCTAATCTAGCAAATTCCACCCTGTGAAAGAGCCTAAACTAGCCCAGATGGTGGTGGATTAAAAACAAGAAGGCCAGAAATTCTTCTCATCCATTTGTAATATGACTTTGTAGCTCCTCTCATCAAAGATAGTTTTCACTTTCTTCACAGCTTGCATAGAGAACTGGCCATGTTACCTGCTTCAACTAGTGTCACATTAACAAACATGATGAAGAACTTGGTAAGTGTGTACTGTGGAAATAGCCATCTTTTGCTGCACTTGGGAACCCTGCAACAGCCATGATGTAAAAGAGTCTACTAACTCAGTTACCTCCCTAGCTCCTGCCAATAACATCAAACAACGAGAATGTGAGTGAAGATATTGGCTGCCAGCTGACTACAAAGTATTATTGAATCCAACCAATGCCTAATGGAACAGAGGTGAGCTGTCCTAGCTGAACTCAGTCCTGCAAAAACTGCTGAATACTAAGGTTAAAAGGGTTTATTCTTTTAAACTACTAACTCATGAGTTTTTACAAAGTTATAGTGACCAACATCAACTCATCCATCCATTTATTTACCCTTTAAAAAAACAGAATAGAGGTGATTTATAAGAAAGTATCAAATATTCAATAAAGTTAGTATAATAAAAATATTAAAAGATAAAGTATATAAGCCAGTCATGAAGTCTGTATTATTTCTTTTAACTGGTATTACATTTAATTCTGAACTTTCTGGAATCTCAAAAAAGTATGTGAGTGACATAAAGACAGGTCAATGGCAAAATTCCAGTTATTATTCTATTGTAACTAGAACTAATGTTACAAAGCACCACAGACTAGGTGGCTTAAACAATACTTCACCTCTCACAGTTCTGTATGTTGGAAGCCTGAGATCAGGGTGCCAGCCTGGTCATGTTCTGGAGTGGACCTTTATCCTGGTTGCAGACTACTGACCTATCATTGTATCCTCACATAGTGAAAAGAGAAATTGTGGAGTCTCTTTATAAGTGCACTAGTTGTAATCATGAGGACAACACCCTCATGACCTAAATTATCTCCTGAAAGTTCCACTCCCTGGTGCTATTGCACTGGAGATTAGAATTTCAACATATAGGGAACAGCAGTTAGCATAACGGCTATGTCGCTGAACTCCCATGTAGCCGACCATGGTTCGAGTCCCGGACATGGTGGCTTAAACTCATGCCGGGCGCGCGTGCTTGCGTGCCCAAGATCCTGAGAGGAGAATGGAAGAGAAGAGATTGTGGTGTGGCCATCCTCCTGGGGGGTGATTTCTCACTTTCTGTCTCTCTGTCTGTCTCTTTCTGGTGAGCAACGTGTCCTACAGCAAAAACCTCTCCACAAAAAAAAAAAAAAAAAAAAAAAGAATTTCAACATATAGATTTGGGAGGAAGATATATTCAGTTCATAACATATGCTAATCACTTTATACATGTTGTTGCTAATTTTTACAGCTTTGTGAGCTAGATATTATTATGCCTCTTTTGTGGCTAAGGAAACCGAAGTAAAAGTCTTTATTCAGGTAATATGGGGGGAACTCAAATTTAATCTGAGGATTATCTAATTCTAAAATCCATGCCCTTTCCAATTCAAGACAGACAAGCTATTTTCTAAAATTTTATATAGGGGACAGTAAAGGATACCTTGCACTATCTAAATGTCTTTTCATGCAATTCACTACAGCCTTAGTTCAGGATTTCATCATTTACTACATAAATAGTTGGGCTCATCTTATAACCAATTTCTCTCAGTCCAATCTTACCCGCCCCCTACCTATCTTGTAAGTTACTTTGGGAACGACCTTTCGTATAATTAAAATATAACTTTGTTCGGTTCCTGAATACCATTTTTCAAAGGCTCTCTACTATATTGAAGCCATAGACTATTTTCTGGATAGAGGCTGACCCTGAGTTGTCAGCTTCTTTGTCTCTTCATGCTCTACATTGCTGCCTGTCTCCACTCAAGTCTTCCCACTAAAGTCCACACCCTTAAGACAGCTCAAGCATCCTGAACTCTGCAGGCTGATTTAGGCCACTCATGATGTCCTCGATGTGCACATACTAAAACTCATACTACATCACATCATACTTTCTTGAAAGAGAGCATAACTTATTCATCAATTAGTTCTTATGCTTACTCCAGTGCCTGGCACAGAGAGTCATTCATCAAATATGTATTAAGGGAA
>NW_006159432.1:889247-902516 GCF_000334495.1 Tupaia belangeri chinensis
ACTGTCTTCAACTACAGTGTTCTAAACAAGTAAAGCAGTCCCCATAGCTGGTTGGAAGAAAAACCTCGATCTCTCTGGAGTGAACTATATTAAATATGGAAGTGATCCCTATGGTTTTGCATGTGTAGCCTTTCAAGACTGGATTCTGAAAATAGACTTTAGAATACCTGAAATGCAGAAGGGAGGGAGGAAGAAAGGATTTATTTCTGAATTGGATGTTTTCAGAGAAATGAAGGGATAGAGGGAGAAAAGGAGAAATGAAAGATGGATTCCTAAATTAGAAACTCTAAACTTCGGGCACTTCTGCACTGACAACACCACTATCACTCCTTCATGACACTCATATGTCACCCCCATTCCCAACTGCAAACCTGAGTCTCCCACCAAGGCAGCACTACCAGGGACCTTCCACAACCACATCTTCCATCCAGTATCACAAAACCTAAAGTGAGACAGAGAATTATGGGAGACACACAATTATGCGAGAGAACAAAAAGTTCCAGGAGAGTCAGGAAATTGTTGGAAAGAATGGAGCACTGTGTAAGAAAACTAAAAATTCTGAGAGAGAAGGAGAACATGGAGAGTTGCGGGAATGTATGGAGGATTCTGGAAGCACACAGAGAATTGTGGGAGGGCACAGAGGATAGTGGAAGAAAACTGGATTGTGGGAAAAAAGCAACTGTGGGACAAAGTGGAGAAAAGAGAATTATAACAGAGCACAGAAAATGATGAGAAGTAATAGAATTGTAAGAGGAAAGAGAATTGTGGGGAAGCACAGAGAATTGTGGGGGGAAATGGAGGATTGTGGGGAAAAAACGGAATTGTGAGTGAGATTATAGCTCCAAGAGACAGGGAATTGTGATAGAGGGCCCGCCTCCTTCACAAAGTCTACCAGGGTCAGCTTCTGGCTAGCCCTCAGTCTGTTTACATCATGCCCTCTGTCTAAGCCACGCCATCTTTGCTCCTTCATGGCTATGCCTCCTCTGGCCCACAGGCCACGCCTGCTAGAGTCATACACCACAGTGTGATCATCCAAGGCTCCACCCCTGCACTCTGTCATGAACACTGAGGACTGGGGGGAGTGACATGGAATTATGGGAGAGGAAGAGACTTTGAGGAGAGACTAGAGAACTGTGAGAATAAAGAATTGTGGAAGAAGCAGGGACTGTGGGGAAAGACAAAGAATTATAGTAGATACAGATAAATGCCCTTCTATGTTTCACCTGGTCCTTTCTAGAGGAGCCACAGTCTTTCTGTTATAACTATAACCCTAAACCCCATCTGGGTCATGCTCTTTCAAAGCCACCCACCTGTGCCTCTCTGGTCCCTGCCACTGCTCCATCACACCTCTGAATTTCTTCATGGCCACACCCATGCTACTAAAGCCATATCCCAAGGCTCAACACAACTACACGTTTTTCCCCTCTCTACCATGCCCCCTTTTCAAGTCAATCCTCTGAGCTGTGCCTTAGCCCTACTGCCACTGCCTGCACAAAGCTGCTTTTGTCTCTATCCCCTCCTTCCCATTCCCCTCCTCCCATTGCAGTCTTGTGGCTAGACCCAACCATATGAGCTGAGCTGTATGTACACCCATGCCCCCAAGGCCATGTTCACTGTGCAGTTGTAACCTTGGCACCTCTGGCTCTCCATGCCTTTTCTGTAAAGGCCACAACCCTGTCCTCCACATATACCACACCTTTAAGAGCTGAACCCTAGCAAACACGGTCTGTCCCTTCCTATGCCTGTCACTCTTCTCCCTCTCAGGTCTCTTTCCTGACTCACTCTTTGTTCGTCTGTGGTCACTCCCTTCCCACCATAGCCATGCCCCATTCACTCCACTGCCCTTCATGCCTGAGCCATTTCCTTCTCCCTATCTGGGTCATACTTCTACATTCCACCAAGGAATTCCACCTCTGTGCCATCTGCCATGGCCACATCTACACATACCAGCCAAGGTGGATGCCCTGTCCCAGCTCTTCCTTATCATGAGGACTTGTTTCTTTTTTTAGAAACCCAGGAGCTGTGGAGGAAAGGAAATGCTGAGAAACTTGCTTAGGCCCCAGAACTTGGCTCCAGTGGCATTTGTAGTGTGGAATAGGGCTTGTGGATTCATGATAATCATCTAAAAAATTAATCACTTTCTTTTGATTTCCCCAAGCTCCAAACACCATGATTTGAGCAGTGATCTGGTGGTTCTGTGGGTGGGGGGGGAGACTGATGGATGGATTATGGAACAATTTTTGTTCCAGCAATATTTCATGGCCTCTAACCCAATGGTCGAGCACATTTTTTTCTGCACCTCAGTGGACCTTAGCTGCTAGGCAGATGTGTGGACAAAGTAAACTTCTCTACTTCCACTTCCTGCTGTCTCCTCCTGAAGCTTCCAGATCCCACTTGCAGTCTAGGGAATGTGAAGACACTACCACACTTAGACCATCCCTCCAAATTTAGCCTTGTGCTCTGAGATTTCTTGCTACCCTTATTCCTGCCATTTACAATTTGAGTCCACCAGGAAAAATGTAAATATGTAAAAAGGTTAAAGTCTCTAAACAGACTTTTTTGGAAGGCAAAAGATTGCTTTTCATTTGCCACTCAGTCATATATACCTATATATATAGATCTGAGAGAGAACTATGTATGTTCCAGTAATGAACAAGAGAAGGTTAATAATGAATAAGAGAATGTTCATAAAGCTTATAGCACAATGTTGCACCAACTAGGATTTTGATAGAATAAGAAATGCCTATAAAGCTAAGGAAGATGTGGTATGGGATTTCCAAGTGGAAAAGAACTTGGCAATCACAGATTTTCATGATATAATTAGTGGGAATATTTTGGGGTTTCAAACATAGGAAGCAGCTTCTATAGTACTAACTACAGTCTTTTACACAATAAATTGTCAATAAATCTCCATGGAATGCAAAAGAAAAATGATATTGGGAAGGAAGAAGGGAGGAAGAAGAACAATAAGAAGGAGAAGAGAGGAAGGATGAAAGGGAAGGAAAAAAGGAGGAAGGGAAAAAAAAGGAAAGAAGAAAGAAGGAGAAAAAAGCTTTTTTCTGCTTTGATAAAGAAACTCTAACTGGGGGAACCAGCAGTTAGCGTAATGGCTATGTCGCTGGACTCCCACGTAGTCGACCGCGGTTCGCATCCTGGACCCAGTGGCTTAGAACTCACACCGGGCGCATGTGTGTGCGTGCCCAAGATCCCGAGAGGAGAATGGAGGAGAAGGGATTGCGACGTGACCATCCCCTCTGGGGGTGATTTCTCGCTTTCTGTCTCTATGTCTCTCTTTGTCTGTCTGGCGAGCGCACGCAGGCTATAGTGAAAACCTCTCCCCCCCCAAAAAAAAAAAGAAACTCTAACTGGGAGATTAAGAGTGTATTCATAGCTCAGTTCCAAAAATTGAAAATAAACTATTTTTAAAAACTAAATTGAACTGAATTCAAGATGATTACTATTACAATGTTGCTTTCAATCATTTCCTTTGGTCTGATGGGCAAGAAAGGGGTGTAATTACAACCTGAAAATGGAAAATGAACCAAATACTGTCATGGCAGAGTATCATGAAAGAGAACCTCATTCACCATGTGCACCAGAACAGTTTACAGTTCTAAGGTTATCTTCTCTATCATTTCTGTCACTTGGGCATTTGACAGGACTATACCCATGACCACTAGAAGTTACTCTCTAAAAAGAGTGCTTCATATTGTGGCTGGTTCCACATGTTCTGGTTACTAAAACATCATGAAAAAAGCATCTACTTTCAAGTCAAGAAACTAGGCTTCCACTCCTTTATTAGTTTTCTACTGCTACACAACAAAGTCCTACAAAGTGGCTCTAAACAACACAAACTTATCTCACAGTGTCCTCGGGTCAAGAGTTTGGGTATGGCTTACCTGGGTTGTATGCTCAGGGTCTCCCCAGTAAAAGGAAGGTGATGGCTCGTGCTATAAGCAAGGTTTTTTTCCAAGGTCACTGGCTATTGGCAGATTTTAGTTTCTTGAAATTCTAGGACTGCAGCAGTCAGCAGCTTTAGGCCCCCCACTGTAGCTTGCCCCATGTTCCTCTCCACATCATATGGCAGTTTGCTTCTTCATGGCCAATGGGAGAATCTCTCTGATAAGAGCTTCCCTAGTGAAGTCAGGAGCAGCCAGTTTCAAGTCAACTGATGAGGTACAATCATATCTGTAAATGTCCTTCAAAGCAGTGCCTAAATTATTGCTTCACTGAATAAGTGGGGTAATACCAGGACTATGGAATCTTGGAGGTCATGTTGAAATTCTGTCTTCACTTGAAATGGAAAACATTTCTCCAGTTAATATGCAGAAACTTCAAAAAGTTAATTAAAAAGTGGAATTAAATTATACATTTATTTTTGGTATGAAAATTTTGTAATCCATGCATATTTTTTCATAATTTACATTTCCCACAAACTTCATAAAGACCCCTCCAATTTCTTCCTGCTGGGTTACTGCTAAGATTCTTGAGGATCTAAGAATTGCCTTTCACAATCTTCATTTTGGGGGAAAAATTACCTTCAAAAAATGATCAAAAATGAGGGGAGAGAACATCTACCTCTTGTCGGCCACTGGGATATACTTCAAATTGAAGGATTTTTTTAAAAAAATAAATTTTCTATCACAAACTGTGGGAAGTTGTGTGGGAAAATAAGACTAGTTAGTTGCAAGAAATGTAGATCATGAAAGAGACTCCACAAGAAGAGGTCAAGGTACCACTAATTAAGAAAAGATTTTGTTGAATAGCCAGTCACCTGGATTAAATTAAGTCCATTTCCTTGGATACAAGGCGCCTGGATGCTGACAACCAGTCTGTTCTAGAATCCCTCTGTGCCTTTTCAGTAACCCACAGAAAATTTGGTATTCAATACTTTGAGTCCATAAATCCATTTAAAAAAAAAAAAAAAAAAAAAAAAAGAACACACATTACTTCCTGGGAGGTCTGTTTGTTCTAATGAGCAAAGAATAAAATAATTATCTCACAGAATGCTGCAGGTGTAGAATTGCAAAAGCAACTTCAATAACTGTGTGTGCAATTGATAATAGGCCTCAAGTGAAAGAACACTTTTAGCTTTTCCTTTTCTCATAGTTTCTTTTCTTGTGAAGTAGCAGATGCCAAAATTAGCTCAATTGCTCTTTTTGGGGCCCTCAAAAACTGCAGTCACATTACTGAAGCTTTTGTTTAGTATATTTTATCCATATGCTGCTGGCTGGCCTATTCAGAGAGCTCAAACCTTTCTGTCCGCCCTTGGGAATAGATGCGTGGCCTCAGTTTTGAGTCACGAAATGCAATTCCTCATCTTGATTGTGCCTCCGACTTATACTCAATTGCTTTGGCTCTATTTTAAAATGCCAATAGAGCTGAAAATGTCAATGGTGTTCCAAAAATAAATTAATTTTTGTCAACGAGTAATTGTGAAGTCATTGTATTAGGAACTATGACGTCTAAATCAGAAGCATTACAGTATTAAAGGATGCATCTGTTTGTCTCATGTTGTGAGATATGAAAAAACATTCCCTTTACAAATGACTGTATTGTCCATAGGTTACAAAATGCCAGTTGAAAAAAAAAAATGCCAGTTGAGAGGCCAGCAGATGCCATGGTAGTTAAGGTGCTGGATCCCACACGACCGAAAAAGCAGACCAAGTCCTGGACTCCTGGCTTGAAAAACATGAGGGATGTGTGTGCTTGTGTGCCTAAAATCCTGACAGGAGAATGGAGGAGGGATTGCTGTGTAGCCATCGCGCCTGGGGTGTGATTTCTCACTTTTTCTCTCTCTCTGTCTCTTGGTCTCTCTCTGGTGAGTGCATGAGCCCTATGGCAAAATCTAAAAAAAAAAAAAAAAAAAATTTGCTCTAGTAAACAACAACACAACAAAAAAATTTGGCTCTGGATTTGAAAATAGTTTTTAAAAATTAATTTTCAAAATAAAGATGTTTTTATTGGATTAGTCAATAAGTACACTGAAAACAATAAAATTAATTTTAAAAACTAAGTTCTACAGACCAACCAACATTGTGGTGGTTAAGGCAACTGAATCTCACTATGAGATTCTTGACTGTGCTTAGTTCCAACCCAATGGCTTGAAAAACATATATGTATATGCAACAATATGTGTATGGGGTATGTGTGTGTGTATTAAATCCTAAGAGGAGAAATGGAGAAGGGATTTCAGCATGGCGATGTCCCCTGGAGAGTGTTTTCTCGCTTTCCTTCTTTCTCCCTCTTTCTCTGGTGAGTGCACGCATCCTACGGCAAAACTAAAAAAACAAAACAAAACTTTTTAAGTTCTAGAAACATTTTTCTAACTGCCTTTTTTTTTTTTTTTTCGCCACCCCTCAGCAGATACTTCACCTTACTCTACTGAGAAAACATAATCCCTGGCAGATACCCTTCAATCTCACTTCCCAGATCATCACTACACACTTATTTGCAAGTACTTCCATGGCTTTTGGAAGAGGGATGGATGGATGATTGCAGGCCCCTATCCTTGACTCTTTAATCTTGTCAAGTAAAAAAGATGCTGTCCCCTTGCTTGCGGAGCTTTCTGGAGATCAAGTTCTCTGTCTACAGTTTGGCTCCAAAACAGTTCTTGGATCACCCTCATCAGGGTCTTGGCTCTATCAGTCAATCCTTTTCTCATATAACTCCATCTCTCCTGGCTCTTTCCATTTCTTCCAATAACAAGTAAACATACTTCAGCTCTCTTTTCTGTGATATATTTATATGCATGTGTCTGTATACTTGGGTCTGTGTACATATATTTACTTATTATTGCATATACATATATGTCATAATTTATTTAGGCATCCCTGGTTGATAGTCACTTGGTTTGCTTGTTCCTACGACCATGCCATCATCTTGTATCCAGGGTAATGGTTCCTCTAGAGCACCAGTTCTCAGAGGTGCTCTTCTAGACCTATTAAAAAAATCTTTAGGGTCTTAAAAAGCCTCTCAGGTGATTCTAATTAGCAGTTCTACTAAGTAAAAAGGACAAAATATGGAAAAAAGGGAGTACACATTTTAAACTTAATTAGACTTTACGAAAACTCCTATATAGCTGTACCTATTTACTATCTTAACAGCGTGGTAAGAAAGATTTTGTCTTATGCCTCCATGGTACCCATGGTATTGCAAGACTTTTTCATTCTCCCCAATTCAGATGTGAAACTGTATGTTGTTAATATTTTTTATTTGTTAATGAAAAAGATCATTTTTATTTTTATTTATGCCAATTACTGCTGAGGTGGAGCATGTTATGTAGTTTTCCATTCGGCTTTCTTCATCCACATATTGCTTGTTTACATTCGTTGTCTATTTTTCTGTTCCCTTTAATTCTTTTTTTTCTTAAAAAAAAAAAATTGCCTGAGGGCACAAGCACTAGCTATAGAAAGAGTCAGAGAGAAAGAGGGAATGCGATAAAGCATCCCCATAGGGCATGGTCATGCTTCAATCCCTTCTCCTCCACTTCTCCCTTCTTTCAGGATTTTGGGTCTGCACGCACAGACACCTAGAGAAATTTTCAAGCTACCTGGTTCAGGATTCAAATCATGCAGTTGGCCATGTGGGATCCAGCTGCCTTAACCACCAGGCCATGGTTGGCCTCTAATTTTTTTCATTGATTTATAAGTGGTGTGTAATATTTTTTTGTATGGACAAAAAATTTTCTCCAAGCCTGCTGTTAGTCTTTTAAATTTGTGGGTTCTTTAGGGAAACTACCTGCATTCAATTTGTATTTCTGTTGCTTGTGATATTTTCTCCCCAGAATTGGAATTGACTATTAAACCTTTTCTCTTTCTCATGTAAATTTCAGTACCAATTTGTAAGTCTAATGAAATTATTATTGGATTTTTTTTTGTAACTGCATTGAATCTGCAGACTAATTGATTTTTTTAAAAGCATTGTTTTATTTGGGACCAGCAGTTAGCATAATGGCTTAAACTCTTGCTGGGCATGTGTGCGTGTGTGCCCAAGATCCCAAGAGGAGAAAGGAGGAGAAGGGATTGTGGCATGGCCATCCCCCCTGGGGGTGGTGATTTCTTGCTTTCTGTCTCTCTGTCTCTCTCTGTCTTTTTGGTGAGCGCACGTGCCCTATAGCAAACAAACAAACAAACAAAAAACTCTCCAAAAAAATTATTTTATTTAACTGTATTTATTTATTTATTTATTTATTTTAGTTTGACCAGAGGAGAGGGGGTGGGGGAGAGGGAGAGGTAGAGGAGAGAGAGAGAGAGAGAGAGAGAGGAAGTGAGAAAGCAAGCTGCCGGGTATGGGACTTGAACCATTTTTGGCCATGTGGGAGTCCAGTGCCCTTAACCACCACACCACCTGCCAGTCCTGTTTTGTTTTCTGAGAGATTTTTTGCTATAAGGTGTGTGAGTTTATCAGAGAGATAGAGAGAAACAGAGAGACAGAAAGTGAGAAATCACCTCCCAGTAGGGCTGGTCATGACACAATCTCTTCTTCTTCATTTTCCTCTCAGGATTTTGGGCACACACACACATGTACCTAGCATGAGTTTCAAGTTTCATAATGATCCTCCTATCATTTAAATATTATTTTAAACCCTATTCCTTGATAGCTATTTAGAACTGCCACTGCTATTATAATTCGACCTCTTATTATGATTTTTTAATTGGTTGTTACTGATGTGGAAGAAGGCTATTGATTTTTATGTGTTGCTACTTATCAAGTAATTTGTAAAGTCTTATTGCCTCTAGAATGTCTTGGGGTTTTTATGTATACAATCTTATTGACTGAAAATGACAATTCTGTTTTTAACTTATCCAGTCCTTATATATCTCATTTCCTTTTCCTGTTTGTTTGTTTAATTGTTTGGCAAGTTGAGTAGCAGCCATGTATAAGGACACTGTGATGTGTCACCCATATTCTCTTCAAGGACAGACTTGTTGCCCCAGGTGTTGGGAGCAATATTAACAGGCTATCTCCAGCTGGTAGTCTTCTTCAAGAATTTCTTCAGATGCAGTAAGCCACTTTGCTCAGAGTCACACCTTTTCTGGAGTGACCCACATCCAATGATGATGGAAGCTGGATCAGTTTTGGGACATCTGCAAAGAGTCACTTCAGCTCCATGACTTCCCCAGGTTGGCTGAGGCTATTGGGCCTACTTTGGAATTCAACTTTTCTCTCACCCAATCCTGCTTCCCTCTCTACCTTCTGATTGGTGTTATTCCAAGGGTTTTTCTTAATAAACACTTTGCATGCTAAACTCTGTTGCATGCCTACCTCCCTGAATACACATCACAAAATGATTGTGGTCATCCTTGAGCTTTGCAAAGAATGCCTTGCTGGCAAAGTTTAGGTGGGTGCCAAGCAACAGAGGATGTCTACAGATTGGGCAGAATTTAAGCTCCACAAATGTGGGAATATTCATCTATTTTATTCACTACTGCATGAAGAGGACTTTAAAAAGTTTGAGGAAAAATAGAATTAAATGATAAGCTTATTGTAGTGCAAGAAATAATTTAAATCCATGAATCATTGTTTTTCCTTTTTTTTCCTTAATTGCTAGAGGGTGTGTGCACTGGCCAGAGAGAGAGACAGCACCCCCCAGTGGGGCATGATCATGCTGCAATTTTTTCACTATTTTTCCTTCCTATTGGGATTTTGGACATGTACACACACGCCATGGTGTTTCATATTTTGTTGTTTTGTTTTGTTTTGTTCCTGGGGCTGAGATTCCAATGATGGTTGGCTATGTGAATTTCTACGTAAAACACTTAATCACTGTATTAAAGGCCAGCCCTATTAATATGCACTTTCTATGAACTTTTTGAAGACCCTTGTATTACAAACATGTATAAATTAAAAAAAAAAAACCCTGAAGCATAAGGAATAGTTTAGAAATGACACTGAAAGCTGGAGATACACACTTGGAAAAGCAGAATAAAGTTAAAGGAGGCTTGCAGGCCAGAGCCACAGTCAAACTTAAACAACAGGTGAGGACATTGCTTCTGCAATGGGCATCTCCCCTTGTACCACTGCCTCTGAAAACCCTGTGCCTCTTCTGCTGAAAGAAATCCTTATTATCCTTTATTATTCATATGACTTTTTTTCAGAATCAAAGACCAGAAATGAGTAGCATGTGTCCTAACCTTGGCTCCCAAGAGCATGGATCTTTTGAGCTTTGTAAGGAGAAGATAGGCTCTGTCACTCACCAGGACTTTTTTTCTTTTTCTTTTCATTAATTTATTTGCTTTTACATTTTTCCACAAACATTTACTTTACATATCTAAAAATTTTAGCTCATACTCCGTAGTTCTTGACAGTAAATGAACAACTTTCAAAATTTCAAAATAGTGAATTTTAAAGATAATGTTCAAAATATTTCTTATAATTTGAAATCAGGAACTCTCCAAACAGCCTGGGGAGTTCAGATGCTGGACAGCCAAACAAAGACATGAACAATATCCATTGCTGTGTTTAAATGCACTTATAGGCAGCAGAGTGCTAGTAAATGTTTAACAACCGGCATTCCAGGAGAAAGAGACATTGATGTGTGGCATTTGTCAATTTCTGGGGTGAAAATACTTCCACTGTGGCTAAATTTAAGCTACAAATTGATGTTTCTTAGTACAGAGTTGAGAGAGATGAACACAATCTTATTTTACAAGTTGGTGTGAACTAACTCCTGAGCATCACTGCACTGGTATAAAAATTGTGAGTTTGATTTCTCCTCTGTAAAAAAAAAAAAAAGGTAAGAAACTCCATATTTTCCTTTAGTTACAGTCCTTTACAGATGGTTGACATGGAAGGATTGTCTACACCTGCTAACTCCACTGCCTCACATCATTCAATTCTTACCTCTACTTGAAAGTCTAGCTACTTCAATAGCATGCCATCTGTTAGGTCATAGAGGCTAAATCCCCTGAACACTTTCTTATGCTCCCTGTGCTCTGTAGCCGTCTCTATTGTGAACTTCTGTGTCCTTCATAAAACTCTTCCATTACCATCTGCAACACTGCATTCACCTGTGGGCTGTCCAACTCTCTACCTGATTCTTAGTCTCTTTTGTGAATGTCCCTTTTTCTGACCTCCCACTGAATGCTGGGATTTTCCATAGTTCTCCCAGCCTCTTTTCACACTCTCTACCATTGTCTATAAAGCAGAGATTTCTTACTCTAAATATATAGCCCTGTTCCTTTCTTTGAAGCCCAGTCCTACACAAGTATTTCAAGTTCTTAGGAACAATTTTGTCTGGACAAAAGTTCAGCCACTTCAAACTTGACATACTTAAAACTGAACCCATCACCTTCCACCCATCTTACTCCATTGTTCCATCCCCTAACTTTTCCCACCACCCGTAGTGAAAACCTTCCCCTCCTTTTATGTTTCTGATCAAAGCCTAAAACATGCCAGTAATTTGAAAATCCTCTCTCTTCCTAACCCCCCGCATCAATTTTTTTCCAATCCCATTTATATGCCATGACCTAAGATGAAGCTCCCATTAATTCTTGATGAACTTATCTCTTCCTTATTGGCTTTCTTGCCCCAATATAAGTTACTGTCCCCAATATCCAATTGTTCTTCTCAAAGGGGCATTTGATTTGTACATACTCTTAGTCACCTCTTGCCAGAGTTTTTGGGGTTGGCTAAGTCTGGGTTAAGTATACCCACTTCCATCCCTGCCATGTACTTACTGTGGCAGCCCAAGCAGTTCTCACACTGTTCCACTTTATTTCTTCTGACCAACCTCACTCATAGAATTAGAATCTTTTTTTACATGGGCGTTTAGATTTTTGCCATAGGGTATGTGTGCTTGCTGCAGAAAGAGAGAGTAAATGTAAGAAATCACCCTCCCCCCAAAGGAGGGTTGCCATGCTGCAGTATCTTTTTCTCTCAAGATTTTTGGGCACACACACATGAACCTGGCATGTTTTATAAACTGGTGAGTCAAGGACTCAAAACATGCAGTTGGCCATGTGGAATCCAGCATCTTAACTACCACACCACTTGCTGGCTCCATAATTAAAGTCTTTTAGAGTACGATAAGTTATTCATACATACTGTTTTATTCTTTGTGTCTAAAGAAGACCTGCTACAAAAATAAGTGTTCAGTATTTGTTGAATAAGTGCATTGTGGCAGAAATTGTGCCTTTTATTTCCTTGGTAATTTTCAAAGTGTCTGAGGGAGAGAAGTTTCTACAAAAGTACTTATTGAACTTTTCACATTACTTTTTAAATTTAATTTTTTTTTTTTGGAGAGGTTTTTGCTATAGGGCGTGTGTGCTCACCAGACAGACAGAGAGAGACAGAGAGACAGAAAGCGAGAAATCACCCCCCAGGGGGGATGGTCACGCTGCAATCCCTTCTCCTCCATTCTCCTCCTGGCATCTTGGGCATGCACGCACACACGCCCGGCGTGAGTTTTAAGCCACCAGGTCCAGGACGTGAACCGCGGTGGACTACGTGGGAGTCCAGCGACATAGCCATTACGCTAACTGCTGGTTCCCTACTTTTTAAATTTAATTTATTCATTCATTTATTTTAATTTGATGAGAAAGAGAGAGAGAGAGAGAGAGAGAATGCAAACAAGCCACCAGGACTTGAACCATGGTCAGCCATGTGGGAGTGCCCATGCCTTAACCACCATGCCATCTGCTGTCCCCAATTACTTCTTAAATAAATTCTTTTAATTTTAAGCATCCCAAATAAAATGAAAACAATACCACAGATGAAGGAAAATTGGTAAATGCATTTCATGTCATCAATGTACTGTTGAATAAAGAAAACACATTGTATGAACTGAGCCATTGTTCACTGATGCCTGAATAAGACTGGACTCTGAGCAAGACTGGATTACCAGCTTGATTATATATAGCATCAATATGATTAAGAGCCTGGTTTGGGGGTAGACAAATCAGCTTTGCCACTTACTCATTATGTGTCTCTCAGCAGCTGCTTGACTTCTTTAAGCCTTAGGATCTTTACCTGGAAGTGTTGTAATGTCTGCCTCATGTAGATGTGGGGATTAAATGAGACAATTTATTAGACACGTAGCATAATACCTGGTAGACAAAAACAAAAAAAAAAGTGCTCCATGTGTGGAAGCTAAGATCTATTAGAATTTTCTAAATTCCATCCAGACTTGGGAGTACAGCTCGCTGTCATTTTTACTGGTAGGAATATTTTTTTCATGCCAGATCACATGAGCACTTGACTGAGAGAGAAAATAAAAGAACCCCTCAGCAGTAGTATGGTCACACAGCAATCCCTTTTTCCTCCATT
>NW_006159432.1:902547-913365 GCF_000334495.1 Tupaia belangeri chinensis
TCTTTCCCTTGCACACAGGCACATGGACTCAGAATGTTTGAGAAGCCACAGAGGCCAAGATTCAAAGTATTCAGCCATGTAGGATTTGGTTCTTTCAACCACCAGGCTACAGGGCCTGCCTAATGAAATTCTTTTAAAAAATACATGTGGTGTCCTCAGACTCTGAATTTTATATTAAACTCCCCCAAATCCAGGGACTATACCAGAAAGAAACTGTTTCCACCCGTATTCCCTCCCGTTACCTGCACAAACCTCTGCTCTTATACATATTAGTTTCACTTTTCTCTCCAGAACATTAGCTGCTTTATGACATAATGAAAACCCTCAAAAGATGACCAGAATGAAAAGGATGGAAGGGCTAATTGTGGATAACTGGTCCAAAAGGAACAAATTAGGGATTCTAATTCTAAGTCCCCTGGATGCAGCCTCCACAGCAGATCCCAAAGTATTTGAGGGGAAAGGAACCATGCAACTTCTCTGGAAGTTGAATTGTAGCCCAGAGCCACAAAATATAGCACTTTGTGTGCTTAATGCTGAACTAGGACACATTTAAACAAGTGATGTTTGTTTATAGGCATCAATAAAGTAGAAGCATAAGCCATATGAACAGCATTGGGCTGGTCAAGGACAGCTAATTCCTGCAAATACTGTTACTCATTGAATGTAAATGATCTCCTTCTGCATTTTATCATGTTTACACAGTGATATTTTGCAGTGGCTGCTTCCAGGTTTATGTGTATTTTTAATCTGGGAAAGTCCGGGGTTTATTCATTCTTATATTGAATAAAAGGTCTCTGGTGAAAATCAGGAACCAATCTAAAGCAAGAGAGATGATAAGTTTTGCCAAATGTGTCTTATATCAATAGCTTTGTTTGAAAAATCTATTGTCTTGAAACAAGAAATGGCTTCTCACATTGTAAATAAAATACCAGATCTTTTGGACCAGTTGGTGGCCTGGTGTTTATAGCAGCTGAATCCCATGTAGCTGACTGCACAGTTTGAGTCCTGGACCCAGAGATTTGAAAAACATGCTGAGTGTATGTGAATGCTTGCCCAGAATCCCTACTGAGAAGGAGAAATGGAGAGGAAGGGATTGCAGTATGACTAGTATCCATGGGGGAGGTGGGGGGCAGGGTTGCTGTCTCACTTTCCTGCTCTCTTTCCTTCTTTCTCCAGCAAGCACTCACACACCCTAGGAAATGTTAAAAAAAAAATTTTAATCATGCTTTTCGATTATGTAAGCAGTAACACCCCTAAACAGGGCTCTCTGTTTTCATTAGAATCACAGAGAGATACCTTTATGTCCAATCTAAAGCAAGAGAGATGATAAGTTTTGCCAAATGTGTCTTATATCAATAGCTTTGTTTGAAAAATCTATTGTCTTGAAACAAGAAATGACTTCTCACATTGTAAATAAAATACCAGATCTTTTGGACCAGTTGGTGGCCTGGTGTTTATAGCAGCTGAATCCCATGTAGCTGACTGCACAGTTTGAGTCCTGGACCCAGAGATTTGAAAAACATGCTGGGTGTATGTGAATGCTTGCCCAGAATCCCTACTGAGAAGGAGAAATGGAGAGGAAGGGATTGCAGTATGACTAGTATCCATGGGGGAGGTGGGGGGCAGGGTTGCTGTCTCACTTTCCTGCTCTCTTTCCTTCTTTCTCCAGCAAGCACTCACACACCCTAGGAAATGTTAAAAAAAAAATTTTAATCATACTTTTCGATTATGTAAGCAGTAACACCCCTAAACAGGGCTCTCTGTTTTCATTAGAATCACAGAGAGATACCTTTATGTGGATGTAGTAGGTAAAAGGGAATTACATATGAGAAAAAGCAGAATCCCAAACTTCATATATTTTATTTAAATGATCTATTATCCAATGAAATAATTACAATGTATCACCCAAATTCTGCAGATAACCCAACAATCAGTAAGCCTGATTTATTTAACTGAAATTAACATAGCTAATGAGCCAGAGGATTGGTCATCAAGCCTGACTTTAGCAGCACAGTTGAATCCTGGGCTTCCTTTTATGATATGAATTATGTTCTGTTTTTCCAGGAAAAAAGAAAAGGTGCATTTTTATAAATTTACTATATAACTTTACACCTGTAATATGGAGTCATCAGAAAAACCATGACATATCTTTGCATAGAAAAACATTGAAAAATACACCACGGCTTTTCCAACAACACAATAGATTAGTTTATTAGCATACAGTGTTTAAAACATGACTTGAGGGGTCAGCAGATGGTGTAATGGTTACATTGCTGGACTCCCACGTAGTCATCTGCAGTTCAAGTCCTAGACCCAGCAGTTTGAAACTCATGCCAGGTACGTGTGCGTGTGTGCTCAAAACCCCAAGAGAAGAATGGAGGAAAAGGGACTGCAGCATGGCCAATCCCTGTGGGGGGTGATTTCTCACTTTCTGTATTTCTGGTGAGTACATGTACTTACAGAAAACTGTCTCAATACAAAAACATCAACAAACATGACTTCGAGTTCTAGGTTTACCTGCTAGTTAGATGATCTTTGACAAATTTGTTAAACTTTGAGAACATTAGTTTCCTTATCTGTAAAGTGGAATAATAGGTCGCCAGTAGGTGGCATGATGGTTAAGGCACTGGACTCTCACATGGCTGACCATAGTTATTTTGCATCCCAGACCTGGTGGCATGTTTTTTTTTTTTTAACTTTCTCTCTCTTATGAGTGCAGGTACCCTGTAGCATATTAAAAAGTAATAATAACAAGAAATAACATTAAATAAGTAATTCTTTTAAAAAATAGAATAATAGTAGCAGGAGCTGCATGGTAGTGCAGCAGTAAAACACAATGCTTTGCCAGGCTTATCTACCAAGGAAGATTCTAGGTTCAAGTCCAGAGACCTCCCTGAGTACAACAGTCGTGATCCAAGTAGGTCAGAAGCTGGGGTTGAACTGAGGCAATAAGATCCTGTTGGAATTGCTCTCTCTCTGCCTGTGTCTCTCTCTTACTCTTTCTGTCTCTTTCACGCATGGAAGAAATAAAGAAATATACTTAAATAAAATATATCAGTAGTGGGACTGATTAGCAAATGGAAGTAACAATAATGTAACCTTGGTAATGATAAACGTGCTTGGTATGTGATAAATGCTCCAAAATATCAACTCATTTGTTAACACATTCTGGGTTCAGAGCTTTGGGAAACATGCTTATGAAGGATAGAAAGATGAAAAAGACATAATTATTGTACTTGAGAAAATGGGCCAGAAAAGAGGGGGAACTTTCCTTTAGATACATCTGGAGGTTTCTAGTTCAATATTTCAGCAAAGCAAGTGTTATTTTAGATGGATGAATATGTTTATCTTTTCATTAAACTTTTACGTCAATTCTGTATTTTATTTTTTTAGAGAGATTTTTGCTATAGGGCGCTTGTGCTCGCCAGAGAGACAGAGACAGACAGAGAGACAGAAAGCAAGAAATCCGCTCCCAGGGGGGATGGCCACGCCACAATCCCTTCTCCTCCATTCTCTTCAGGATCTTGGGCATGTACGCACATGTGCCTGGTGTGAGTTTAAGCCGCTGGGTCTGGGACTCAAACCACAGTCGACTACATGGGAGTCCAGCGACATAACCATTACACTAACTGCTGGTCTTGGAAATTTATAAACATTTTCCATCTGGACTATTTGATGTAAAATTCTCAGTATTAGATTTTGGGGACTCTTGTACATGGCTATGTGTTTTGAAAATTTCTCCTACTCCACTGTCTTATTCTTTGTTGAATAACATGTTCTTTTTCTTAACTGGATTTCCCAGAGTGAAGCCATGTTAGGTGCAGATTCTTTTCCAGGACTCTTTCTTTTCCAGGTGCCTTTTCAAATGTCTCCCTGTACAGCTTACCATTTCTATAAATCCCAAACACTGCCACCAGCCACGATGACCACCAAGCGGACAGCACAGCGGGATGTCAGTACACTGTACTATTTTCATTCTTCTTTCCAATCCAAACCTCCTCTTAGAAACAAATTTATAGACACTTTTGCCCTTTGAGACTTATTTAGTAAGTGATAAGAAGCCTTAGGGAAGTAAATGAAGTTTAGTTTCAAACACCAAGTGAACAAATAGAGAATATATTTACAGAGGAGATGGGCAGAAGGAGAACCTTTAGCTGACTTCAAAATAAAGTAGCTCCTAATCCGTCTGTACTTAAGCTAGATATTGTCTTGTGCTTCAGAAGGTGTGATCCCTTTAGTCCCAACATCTTTTTCAAAAAATGTATTTATTATTATTATTATTTAATTTACACATGCACTCGCCAGGAAGAGAGAGAAAGCAAGCTAGCTACCTGGTCTGAGACTGGAACTGTGGTCAGCCATGTGGGAGTCCAGCACCTCAACTACCCCATGACCTGCCACAATATCTTAAAGAACAACTCACAAGCAAAAACATTGCCTCATTTTCCAGGAGATTGAAGGAAAGATGGGACCAAACTAATTGTAATGACAATGATAAAGGGCATTTGCTTTAGATCTGATGAAGAACTTGGGAATCTTTTTTGCTATAGGGCACATGCACTCACCAGAAAGACAAAGATAGACAGACAGAAAGCGAGAAATCATCCCCCAGGGGCATGACCACTCTGCAGTCTCTTCTTCATTTTCCTGTCCGGATCTTGAGCACTCACACACATGCACCCAGCGTGAGTTTCAGCCACTGGGTCCAGGACTCAAACCACGGTAAACTACATAGGAATCCAGCGACATAGCCATTACACCAACTGCTGGTCCCAAGAACCTGGGAATCTTAAAGAAAAGGTGTTCTGTCTGTCTGAGCCACTGCTCTCCCTCCTTCACTGAAGTTCAAATTACTCCTGCTCCCTTGGAGGAAAAACACCAAGAGGTGAAAGGGTGGGGGTCGGGGGGCAGGAATTGATCCTCCTGAAATTTTCCTTCTTTGCAGTAAAGTTCTTTCCCACAGTGCCACAGTGAACTGGAGGAGCCAGGAATGATAAGCCCATCCTAAAGACCAACTTTGTGCCAGAATTTATGCAAAGAAATGTCTGAAATAAATCTTAGGCATTATCCTGGATACATATCATAAAATCCCAGAAAGGCAGTATTCACCACGTGTTCTCACCCCAGTGTTAAGACCTGTCTCCTTAGAAAGGAACGGGTAGGAGTCAGTCTACTACTAAACTGAATAACCAATATTTAAAATCACTTTCATCTGGTCTCCAAGAGGATGCTTTTTCCATTTTCCATTTTCACTGTCAACCTTCTGCAACAAACACTAATGCTGTAGTTCTACCAGCATATTTTACCAAAAGTTTCATTTTAAAGCTCTCTATCCTAAGACCAGTAGGTGATGTGGTGGTTAAGCGTGCTGGACTCCCACATGGCCGACTGCGGTTTGAGTTCCGGACCCGGTGGCTTGCTTTCTCACTGCCCCCTACCCCCATCCCTCTCTGGTCAAATAAAGAATCAATCAATCAATCAATAAAGTTAGGGAACCAGCAGTTAGCGTAATGGCTATATTGCTGGACTCCCACGTAGTCGACTGCAGTTCGTGTCCCGGACACGGTGGCTTGAAACTCACGCTGGGCACGTGTGCGTGCATGCCCAAGATCCCGAGAGGAGAATGGAGGAGAAGGGATTGTGGCGTGACCATCCCCCCTGGGGGGTGATTTCTCGCTTTCTGTCTCTATGTCTCTCTCTGTCTGGTGAGCGCATGCGCCCTACAGCAAAAAAAAAAAAAAGAAAGAAAGAAAAAAAACTCTCAAAATAAATAAATAAATAAAGTTAAATAAAATAATTCTAAATAAATAAATAAATCTGTCTATCCTAAACCACTCACAAGTTACATCCTTCTACCAAGTTTACTTGGCACACAGGGAGAAAAATCCATTTCCAATTTGGGTGGAAACTTTTATTTTTTCCTCTCTCATCATGGAATAAAAAATACCATCATCACATCATTTACCATCAATTAACCGAGGTCACTCAGTCTGCTTTACATTTACCTCCTACATGTTGCACTTGTAAACAGATGCCAACGGGTCAATGACACTTTCTTAAATCTAAGGCAGAGGACGCTCTTATCCATAATACATTCTAATCAATAGGGACCATGAGAACTATGATGGAGAAGCCCTTCTTTGCTTGATAAGGAAGTCAAGAGGTGCCAAACAGCATGTTGCATGGGGCTTTATAGAGCAGTTAACCTTGAGACTTACCTGTATGTAAAGATAAAACTGCAACTTCAGGTTAACAGATTTACAGAGCTTTACAGATACTTTGGTTTCACTATTTGTGCTTTAATCTACTTCTGGACTTGATTACTGGTTTCTGTCCAGTGATAGTCTTTATATACACAGACTGCCAAGAGATTAAACAGAGAAAAAGAGTCAAAAGCTTTCCTTTGTTGTCTTTGATAACTAAAAGATTTTAATAGAGAGCACACGTTCCACCTGTGAGAGATCCAAGAAAATGGCACCCCCTTCCCAGCATGAGTGATGGGCATTTTACAAATCACAGACCCCACATAAAGGACAAGAAAGTGTCAAAGTAGTAGTGTCTCCTCAAGGTTATACTGTAGAAAATAACTAGTTCATGAGTAGCAGTTCATTATATTTATACAAAATCTAAATATTTCATATGATAGCAGTGAGTCTATTGATGAAAAAACACACCACAGTTACACATCATAAACAAGAGACTATTGTTTGGTTTTATGTGAATAAAGACAGCCATATCAGTGTAGAGGATGAACCAAAAGAAGAAACACAAAGTATTTTTTGGCCCCATCTGGGCCGAGTGATTCTAATATTACAGAATCCTTCACAAAAGACAGGAAATGACAATGTTAGAATAAAATACATTAATATGGGAAGAAGAAAGAAAACATCAATTAAGTATGTGAGGAGGTAGCCTGTTCCCACTTGCCCTGCTATGAGGAAGTGTTGTGTGGGCTCTGCCGTACTTCTTGTCACAGGGACAAGCTACCAATCCCCATGAATGCTATGACTCGAGGGAAAACATTTCTGAGTAGAAAATTAACTTTCTCACTCCTAGTTCTACCTACTCAGCAAGAGCTAGTCAACACATTCTTTTTTCAACTGGAAGAAAACAATTTATTTTCTGATTGCAGTGAATTCCAAGTTTCAATGATACCAGCTGTCATTCCAAGTTTCAAAATTCATTATCATATGTTTTAAAAATCCTACTATAATCAGGGCCAGACGTGGCACAGCAGTGAAATGTGATACTCTGTGAGAACGGTTCATATGAGAAGGTTGCTGGTTCAAGTCCAAAGATTTCCATGATTTCAGCAGACTCTCTCGTGCCCATGATCTTGGGCTGGCCAAGTCTGGGGATAGATCTCCATGTTGAAACGCTGTCTGTGGTGCATATCTCTCTCTCTCACACACTCATGAAATAAACTTTCTTAAAAAATCCTATCATAATTAATTCAAATGAAAATTATTTTTAAGATTTTCTTTGAAAAGATGCATAAGTATTAAGTCAGAAAATGAAAATAAACCTTTTTTTTTATTAACTGGTTTTGTGGATAGAAATAATGAGAAGAGGGACAGCAGGTGGTGTGGTGATTGAAGGTGCTGGGTTCCCATATGGCCGACTGAGGTTCCAGTCCCAAACCTGGAGACTTGCTTTCTTGCTTTCCCTTTCTCTCTCTGTCTCTCTCTGGTCAAATTAAAAAAATATATATTATAACAAATGGAATTAAATAAATAATTATTTTTAAAAAAATAATGCAAAGACAACCTGTAAATAAGCAATGTGGAGGCTTAGGGTGGCTGAGGGTTTGGAATGTGTAAACTTTTGGGTAAAAATAATACCTTGTATGAGGAGACTTCATTTTTCATGGAAAAATGAAATGAAAATACAAGCATATTTTAGTGCAAAAAATATTCAAAATCCATGTATAGCTTTTTCATAATACACATTTTTCATGAACTTTTTGAAAACCCTCTGTATATTTTTAGCATATTTGAACTTTTCCTGTAAAGTGCTTTGGCATATTAATTAGAAGTCTATTTCCTAATTTTTAAATGAAGGACTTTCATATTTTAATCATAAAATGTATAGGTGGGGAAATTCTGGTTCTGGGAGAGTTTCTGGGAGTTTTTTTTTCCCTCCTTTTTCATGCTTGTACCCAAGTGTGAAGCCTGATAATTTTGGAAGCTTGCAGAAGAGAAGGGTTGACAAGATTCAGGGAAGCAGAGTAGGAATCACTGGATAAATCAGTCCGGAGGAGATTACGCTACCAGTTGTGGGAATCACTCTTCCAGTTCTGGAATCAATTTTCTTGCTGTTGAAGTCAGTTGAAGTTCTTGCAGTGAAACACATTGTCACATATGAGCCCTACACTGAAGCTGCTGTCACAGTCAAGTGCCACATCCTTAATGAAGCTGACTTTACGATATCCATTCCAAACTATGCCTGGCACCAGAATTTCCATGAAGAAAAAGCTTTGTTTGGAAAAATATTTTAATTGGCTATGTAGGAAAAAAGGTAAACTCTGAGGTCAGAAAGATGGACAGTAACTTGAGTAACAAAATAGATGGATGTATCAGTCAAGATTCTCCAGAGAAATGAAATCAACAGGATGTATGTGTATACAGGTATGTATATAGAGAGATGTATTTTAAAGAAGGTTGCCAAGTGCAAAAGTTCCCAGAGACTCAGGGAACAGTTGCAGTTCAAGTCCAAGGGAATCTGCTGGCAGACTTCCTTCTTGTTCAGAGGTCATCTTTGTTTTATTAAGGACTTCAACTGACTGAATGTGGCCCACCTGCATTATGGAGGTTCATCAGCTTTATTTAAAGTCCACCTATTTAGTCCACACCTTTACCAAAACATTAAGACTAATGTTCAAACAAATATCTGGGCACTGTGGCCTGACCAACTTAACACACAAAATGATCCAACACAATGGATCCACTGCTCAGTATGAGAAGCAAATACATCTGGACTTGTTCTGGAAGAAGCTTGACAGGAGAAAAGGAAAGACACACAAGTCAACCAGGAATTTTTAAATTTTATTTTGTACATTACGCCCAGTATACATAATTGAAACAAATCTTACTTTTCATCCTCACTTCTCTTCCATTCCATTCTATCCAATCCTGTTCCATCCCATACTATTTTTTATTTGATTTTTGAAAATGTTCATGTTCTTCCACTGCATGGATTTCATTACCACTAGTGGGTCATTAAATTGTAGCTTGCAAAAAGAACAGACAATTTTTGTGTGTGTTATTGTGTGTCAATCAAGAGGCTGGCAGGAAGGGAAACAGAGGTAGCATATGAGACCCTGAGATAATCCATGAAGCAAGAGAGTGAGCTGACTGTGATAATGCAAACACCCTGTGTCTACTGCCCTAGTGCTGCACACGTGTGCACAGAAAGTGCGAGGAGGACTTCGGTCTTTCACTGAGGATGGAAGTAGGCATCTGAGTATCCACAGACAAGGTGCATCACAGGGGACAGGGAGGCTTAGCTGGTTACCCATGTTACGAATCTCTTCTCCTGACCTTAAACTTCTATAACACTTTAGTCAGTACTATCCATTTATAGCTTGTTCTATAGGAACTGTGCATTTATTCATCTGCTGAAATAGTCTGTAACCTACAAGGATTACATTTAGAATAGAATGTTTTAATGCCCTGTCTTAATAACTCAAATAGGTACTTTTACTTATTTTAGGTATACAAAAATTGTTAGAAACCATAAAAGCATGGACTTATTATGAGTCATTGAATAAGTACACTTAATGTACTTTTCTAACCACTTCCCCCAGTTCTAGATACATCAAATCAGATTTCAATGCTCACTTGAAATATATAATATTGATACCTATATTATAAAGTCAATATCCATGCTAAAATGACTATTTGGATTCATGATGAACCTATAACAAAGCAGTGGGCCCCAATCAGTCATGAAAGGTGAAGTCAGGTCTCCAGAGCCCAATTTAGCAATGGAACGTACTGGCCACACTAATTACGCTTTCAGGGGTCCCAAGAATGAGCAATGATGTTTAACCCTCCATGGTTACATCTACCTTATGAGTTTGTCTATGGCAAACTTTAAGAGTTCAGGGGAATTGGAGGCAGTGGCTAAACCATTCTTGAGATGCTGGAACTGATCTGTTATCTTCGATACAGACTCAGTTCCAGCATCTCAAGAGGGACCTGAGCATGGCAGTAGCTCAAGGCTCAGACTTTCACTGCCCTGCAACCTCTTCAAGGTAATGGATTCAAGGTATGTGCAAGTAAGCTGTAGCTACAATAAGAGAAAAGGAGCCTATCATGATGGCTACATACCTATTTTGGCAATTTGAGGACTCTCCTAAATGAACCTCTTTTTAGCATCCTTGCTGAAGTCTGATGTTACTGATGTCAATGTTGCATATATAACAGTGCTGCTCATGCACACACACAACACAGTGAAATTATAAAAGGGAAAAGATCATGTAAAGTTGTTCCTATACATGGAAAATGTAATTTATTTCATAAACAGACAATCACTCAAGTGTATGGGTCATGTAGGCGTTCATTGGTGAATTTAGACTAAACAGGAAGTGATGTAAATTATACTTATTACACTGCTGGGAGAGAAATATATTAAATCCAGACAGCACATGGACAAAATACAAGGAGCTCATTGTGTTGAAGGAAAACATGCAACTTTGGTGGGAAGACAATGCTCTATATAGTACATAACCCCCCAGTGGCCATTTGGGATTAAAATAATTTTTTAGGGAGTATGATTCTCTTCATTCAATGAAATTTATATATATATATATATATA
>NW_006159432.1:914163-918150 GCF_000334495.1 Tupaia belangeri chinensis
TATATATATATATAAAATAAAGCCCCAAGGTATTCAAATCTTAAGCACATTGCTGCTTCTGTACTTTTAACTATTTCATACTACTGTGTAATTCCCACTAAATTGGAGAGAATAAGAAGTAATGAAACCACTAACATTTATGTTAGAAATCATAGCTATGGCAAAACACCATGCATACAGAGTGAGGCTCAAGGATACTACTGAATTATCTAGCACCTGTATAATTCCAGCTATTGTTGAAGTATCCAGAAATTACCTGGTAAAAAAACAAAAATAGGAATAATAAATTACCTTAAGAGTAAAACATCACGTGATCATTCCATGTGATTTCTCATTGGTCTATTCACATGACAAAGCCTCCTGGGATGAACTGAAAAGAAAAACAAAAACAAACAAAAACAACCAAAGCTGGAAAGCTGGTTTGGCTGCTTGTGTGGTCTAAAAAGAACTCTCAGAAAATTTGGCCAAAGACATGTAACTCTAGTGTTCAATTTATCATTTTGTTAGTCACATTCAAAATGAAGTAATCGAATGGATTAGGTTCAGCCTTACAAGTTACTACTGTGTTTCACAAGAGTGTAGAACACAGTAGGCTCTTCTCATTTAATGACCCCTACCTTTACTTAATATTTCTACAATGGTATAAAGCTTTACAAATAATTTAGTAAAAATGTACTCAAGTTTATTGCTTCACCTTTCAGAGAACCTTATGATCATTTAATGAGTGATTTCTTTTGTAAGGCTGGAGTTGTTATCACCAGGAAAGTACCTAGAAATACCTTGCTGGGAGCACTGACTCCCCCAAGACCCCTCTGTATGCTCAGAGCATGGCCAAGTTTGGTGAAGTCATAGCAACAGTGCAGTTGTGCTCCCTCTGGGTGTGAAAGGAGGGGCTTTGACCTGAATGGAGCGTGATGTGCAGCCCTGTCACTCTCCTTTTCCTGAATGCGAATGAACAGTTTTCCAGAATTCAGTGTGTGTTTGGAAGTGCATTTAAGTCAGTAATAAAGTGAGCCAAAATCTATTTCAGTCTCTTGACTTTTATGAGTTACTAAACTACACTGGTTTGCTGAATGTGAAATGAAGGATAATATTTTACTGGATTTATATGTATTTGCACACATGTATCAATGGTATTTGTTGGATGTCCCTCTGATACTCAATGCTGTTAATTCTCTCACCTTAATCTTCACTCCACACCTCCCATCCTTTCTCCATCTCCTTACTTGACATCCCTTGGGTGGCTAAAGCCAAAAATACAGGAACCTGACTTGACTGTGGAAGTTACTTAAACTCAGTGCTTCCTTTTTAAATCTGTAAAATCAGGGTAGTAACAAAATCGAATTCAGAATTTTTCTAATGACACAGAACAGACATAATGCTTAGAATACTGCCTTGCATCTGGGCAACAGCCAAATAGTAGTTTCATAATTATTATCTATAGAGTCACCATTCCCGTTGTAGCATGGATTTTTCCAGGTCTCAGTTGAAAGATACTCTATAGTAAGATACTGAAACAGATTTTTCAAGTGCTTATTTTAGTAATTATTTTAAAAGATGTTCATTAATGGTCTCATTTTCAAATGCCTACAATTTTCTTTAAAAATCTACAGAAATAAGCTAGCCTTAACATGTGCTAGATATATTGTTCTATACTAATGATACACAAAGTCTGAAGAAATTATAATTCATGAGGATTCAACTCTGAGCTCTGAAGAGACATATCTTTCATATAACTTTATGCTTCTGGACCACTTTTTAGTTTTATATTCATTAAAACATTAAGTTAGAAATCTCCTCTTAGGTGCTTTTTGTTAAGAGATAAAAACCTTGTTCTTTTTTTTAGTATAGATTCTATCTCATTCTGCATTTTAAATTACTATACACAAATGGTAACACTTTTCATAACAAAGGTTTAATTAGAATGGTTAATAACTATCATTTCCAAAGTGTCTGAGTCAGCCTTAGTAATAATTAGGGAGTTTTGTTCCATACAAAATGCTTTATTTAACCTTCATGCCTTCATTCAGATAATTATACAAATGCATACAGTTAAAGGTTTAAACTCTATTTCGGTTCACAGCTCAATTCATAGGAAAGTTGAATACAGAAAAGCAATGCACCAACAGAATATGTCTGAGACACCATTAAAAACGATAACACTTGTTCATTTAAATCTCTGAGAATAGACTGGAATAATCATCCTCTGAGAGAATCTCATTAGGAGGGTCTCCCTTTACGTTATCATAGGGCCAAAAAAAACCCAAAAAACAAAAAGCAAAAAAAAAAAAAAAAAAAAAATCACCATTTTACAGTAAAAGGAAAAAAGCTCTGAGTATATTTACAATACATACACTATACATAAATACAAGAACAACACTTACATAATATTAATAAACTTATAACGGGGTTGCCTAAACACTACAGAGTATATAAATGCAGAGGAAACTATTGGGAAATTAGATCTTTAGATAAGCTGGAGAAATAAATTCGTTTGCAATTAAAACTCTGAACAGAAAACCAAATGAAGATTTAAGAAGTCAACACAATTGCTTGCCAGCATCATTGAGGGGGGGATTTTTCCTTAAATTTGTAGGATCTCCTCTGGGCACCCTAACTCTCTGGGGTCTGAGACCCAAGAGTCTTGTAAAATTACATCCGACAAGTGAATCAGAATTACATCCGACAAAAGTGAATCAGACGCAGCCCATCTATTCAATCCGCTGTTAGAGGCTTCAAGCCTAGAATAACTGTTTTGTAAACTAAAGGATGTTTTTGTATTTTTACACAGAAAGGTCTTGTGATTCAATCACCATGGATAATGAGCTAAGTGTCAAGGAAAAGAAAAAAGATGTCTGCTTGATTTGGCCAAAGATGATATTTTTCTTTATTCCCACATATTTAAAAAAATATGACTGAGAGATTTATTCAAAAGAATAGGACATTTGAATTGACCCCCACACAGCAAGAGCAACGTCTAGACTACTACTAATTATAACTAAGTCATTTTAAGTGGCAGGTGGGTATCTCAAAGGTGGTCTGTTCTCATCGTTTCACAACACAGAAAGTTCTGAGTACATTCTTCTATGGACAAACATGAATTTGCTGGTTTCTTTTTTTTTTTTTTCAAAATGAGCATGTTATGGTACACATAATTGTGTTATGATGCAGGATGACATAATACAGAAGATGATGTTTTCAAGCTGGTTTTTAAGTAGTTATCTCACATCCACAGAGAGTTGGTTTGCCATGTGATGCAATGTGTCCCACATAAACATGAACAAAACAATACAGCCACCACCCCGTGTGGGGACAGTGATTTTTAGAAATGAATCTTTAAACACAACAAACTGTGGACAGACAAGTTGATAGGAAAGAGCCTTGAATATAGGCACCAGTGCCCCAGTTCAACAATACCCATCCAATGCAATAAAATTTGAGGAACCAAGTATATACTATAGTTTAGATGGAATAAAAAATTCTTCCATGAAAAACTGGAAACACAATCTGAGTAAAAGCATTTTCTGTAATGTTCTGTGCTGTACCGTTGGAGCATCAAGTAAGCAGAAAGGGAAGATGTTGGTATATTCAATTATCTTGCTTTCCAATTGCTTGGACACTATAACTACTAAGAGATTTGGGCCCAAATTCTACTCCCCTATTTACCCTCATTCTCAATAAAAATGAATCTCTGAGAAAGTCTTGGTTCACCTGCTTTGGAAAAAGGTAAGATATAATAATTCACACAAGAAGTCATTGGTTCTCGCTTTGCACAAATGGCAGACCCTGTTGTCTCGAACACTTCACATTTCTAGAGATGAAATCCACAAAGAAAAAGTACCGATGCGACTATTTCCACTATCCACTCCTTTTCAACTATCAAGGTTGTGGTTTTGTTGTTGAGAAATTATTGCTCGTGAGACCCAATTAACCAAGAAGAGCCCCAGTCTGCAGTAGGTTGTGTGTACAGAACATTCGCCTTCAGCA
>NW_006159432.1:918181-929962 GCF_000334495.1 Tupaia belangeri chinensis
GCATTTGTTTATACAGGTTTTATCTCTTCCCCCAGCCAAGGAACAGGGAGAAGGATCATAATTCAGGAGATACATTTTCAGAAACAGAAACACTATGAGAAATGACATTCTCTTAATGTTTTCTAAGTCCATTAGTACTTCCATAAATCAATACTGTCAGAGACCTTGCTCTACACCCAAAAGGGGGATGGATTTCATTTCTCTAAAGTTGGACAGCTTCTTATATAAAATTCAATTAAACTAACAACAATACTATAAACAAATTATTTATAAGACTATTTAAAACATGCCAAGGCTGTGCTGTTAAGTGAGAAATCTGAAAAGGAATGATCTATTCTTTCTTTGATCATCATAGTAAATGTCTGTGATCACCAGGCCATTAACAACTATAAGACCGGGCTCTGGTGCTAGAAATTGGTGCCATGGTGGTGGAGCATTTCAGATGCATCCTAAGCAGACTCTTGCAGGTCTGCATTGGTGGAAAGGCATTGACTAAACATACAAAGAAGTATGTAAAATTGAGAAAACCAACTTGGGCTAAAAATGCTACTACGTAGGAAAGAGTTTTGATGATTTTAGAGCTCCAAGTTGAACAGATAGGAGGAAAGCAACAAATTCAAGAGGCATCTGGTTGTTGCTGTTTGTTTCTAATAATCCTTTACATACAACTTTCCAGGAAAGATCTGATTTTAAATAGTCTGTACCACTGTCAAATCAAGTTATATCATATTCCAACATTTTACTTGGGGAAAATATGATGACTACTCATGCATAGTGCCCATAATCAAACTTAGAATTATGGAAAGGTGGCTACTGGGAACACATGGGCAGTGTGGCAGAGTAAAAAGGATACAGGCTTCAGAGCCAGAGAGAGGTGGCTTCACACTGCCACTGCCGTGTACTATTGTTCATGGACAACTCAGCCACCCTCTCTGTGCCTTGGTTTCTCATCCATAAAATGAAAAACTCCCATATATATTCAAGGCCATGTGTCTATAAATTGCTTAGCATAGTGTTTGGCACATAGTAGATTGCATAAAGAACAGGCATTATTTCCACGGATTGCTGAAATTTTACCTTTCAAGATACTGAAGTATTTTTCAGACATGTGGGAAGAAATCCAGTCAGAAAACTTGACTTTAGTGAGATTAGGAACCCTGCGGCTTTTCTTTGACACTTCATTGGTTGTACTACCCTTCTCTTGGTACTGTTCTTTCTCCCTTTCCTCCTTTCTGGAACTCAGAGAGGTAAACAGTAGATGGCTTTCTAGGCCTGTGGTCAGGTCTACAGAGAACTGTCCATTGTGGTAGTCTCCACCTTCTAAGGCCTGAGTGTTTCATCGTAGTCATACATTTAAAATTGCTCTTACCAAATGTTTGGCTCTGAAAGAGTATAATTTTGCTGATAGCCTCAATAGCTTGTTTGGGTGAGTTTGTGCTCTGAGATGGCAGGGCTGCAGAATTTCCAGGGTCCGTGTCTTTTCACATAATCTCACTGTGTATTTCTATCCATGACTCCCATTTCAGCAGTAAAATAATTAAAGGAGAAGCTGGTGAGCTTCTCAGTGTAAATCTGGCAACTTTCAGTCCTAACTGCAAAACCGTTAAAGGTTAGGCTTATAAGCAGTACGTAGGTAAATGTTTGGGGGGGGAGAAATGATTTCTGTTAATATTCATTTTCAAATAGTTTTTAGATGATACCAGGCAACATTACTGGAAAGGGAAATGAAGAAATTTGAAGATGGATTGTGTATTAGATATGAGTGAATAAAAGTGAAACAAATATCCTTTAGTGTTTTGCTCTAAATAAATTGAGACTTTTAACAGAGCAAAAGTTTTTGATTCACATATACTGTTTTATATGTTTGGAGTCAATCAGAGTGCCCATAAACTTTAACGGTTAGAATTATGAGAAACTTAGAATTATGTTGAGACTTTTAACAGAGCAAAAGTTTTTGATTCACATATACTGTTTTATATGTTTGGAGTCAATCAGAGTCAAGTTTTTATCTTAAAATTATAGTTGCCATATGCCATAGTGTACACTGAAGATAACCTTAATGTTCAGACTTGCATTTTTACATTCTGTAAGTAAGAAAGACCAAATTAAGAAACATTAATGCAAAGATTATCTACATTTAAGAGACATAAAAGCCTTTTTTTGGTGGGTACATGAACAGAGTCAATTTACTATGTGCATATAATTACTGTGTATGCATTTTCAAAATGTACAGGAAAAACTCAGTCTGATGAAGAATTATTGCTGTGTAACAGTATAGGAATATCTCAGTGGTCATAATGGTTATTGACAGGCACTTTCAGCTTTTAATTCATTTCTGAAAACGGGCATTAAGCTTATTCCTATGGCCACTGTAGATTCATTTAACATGTGGCCAAATCCATAGCACTTAATCTTGTCAATGCATAGCCTCACCTAAAAGAAATCCCACTGAATTAAAGAAGAAACACCTGTGTGGTTTTGGGATAAAGAACAACTTGGTTGAAAAGGAAGAGAACTGAGAAAATTGCAAGATGCTCCTCTTTAACACAAGTAAAATTCTGTGTCACTGTTTTCCCTTTTGCAGAAAAAGACGTGAGTTTGGAATCAGTTGTCAGCAACTTAAAATGACTGAATTGTGTTTTCATCCACCCTGGTGAAACCACAAGTGGCCACTCAATTTTGACAGAGCACAAGGAACATGCTCTAGTCAAGTGTTACAGAATTCTCATGGCAATATCGCTAATTGTGTGCAAGATACACAAGGCATATATGAGCAAGTTTATTCTTTTTTATTGTGATGAAAACTAGAACCTCTTTTCCCCCACATATTTCATCAAACTATTTACAACCTCTGTAAAATTTGTGAGTTTGAAAATACTTTTTCCACTATCACATGTTACGAATACAGTAAAATATCTTCTCTCTATTTCATTAAAGATGCAGTATTTCTATTAAGAAAAATCTGAATTTCTATTGCAATTGCTCAGTATTTAGTACATTTAAAGTACGGATGGATATGGGCGGTTAAACAGACATTGCTCTATAATGAAACTGCGAAAATATAGCATTTTTAAATTTTTTATGTACATTTCTTAACTATAAAATGCAGGCAAAGTCATATATAGTCTTATAAGCTGAATCCCTAACAAGGTAAATAATTTACATTCCTAGGCAGCATGGGTTATTACAAGTTCATTTTTAAAAAGTTCTTTGTTGATATTTATGAGCCCACGGGTAGCTGCATATACGGGGGTATATACACATGTGCAGGTGTTGGTGGTGTCTGTACAGGTAAGCTTCAGAAGGCAGTGTGGAGATAAGTAGGAACGTAACATGGAAGACATGGCTTATCAAACCCTTTTCTAAATGGAATCAAATCACATGGAAAAGAACTTTTTTATGGGGTGTATTACCTCAGCAAAACTAAAAGACATTTAGTCAATGATACTGAAATGGAATACATGTACCTGCTAAATTTACAGGCATTAGTAACCAGCAAAATCAGATTGGATAATGAGCTACGAATATTAAGGCTTCATGGGCCTGCTATGATTCGTAAGATTTATCTCACATTCAGTCCCTTGTATGTAGACTGTAACTCCTAACGTAACATGAATGCTGGTATGCTCAACACTGCTGAAATTCTGTCAGTCCTCACTATAAATGTTATATCACGGCTACATTTCTAAGCAGTCCAAACAACATAATAAAGGCGTATTAATACAGTTGAAGGCCTCGCCTCACCAGATTTATTCAATTGCAGCTTTGGTAAGTATAATAAAGTACAGAAGAAGGAATACTGCATCTTTATCCATATACACGTTATCATTCTAATGAACTGATTTCAAAGTGCAGAATTATATTTACCTTTAAAACACAAATGGCAATTTAAAGTTTAAAAAGTTGTATAAAAATGAACATAATCTTTACATAAGCTATTCCAAATTTCAACCAGAACAAAAATGGCCTTTTTAATCACCTTGAACTGGCATTTGTAAACACTGTAGCATTTTGTAAGGTCCCCCTCCCCAACAATTATCTTCCTAGTACCCACTTGAACTTTAAAGTGAATAAAAAGTGCTCATTTTTTAAAAAGTGTGGGTTATGTTACGGTTAATGAACTGCTTTTGGAAGTAAATGTCCTATAATGTTGTATAAAAGTACTGTCAGGCAGTAGTATCCTTTTTATGGTAAAGCCATTAGGAATCTCAGTCTAAATGCCTTAATAGAACTTAAGACAAGTTATCAAGTAGGTTTCTCAGCGTCCACACACAATTGACACAAAGTTGGAGGTGGATGGGGAAGTGTGAATCTCTCTCCAAACAACTTAAGATCAGAATATGAGAAGGGACTCTCTTAAAACCTCAAAGGTTGAACCTTGTAAGTTTTTAAATGACATAACTCCCTTGAAATCAATCAATATGATGCTGAGAGAAAAGTCAAGTCCACTGCAGCCATTACGGCTCTATGTGAGTCAGTTCCCAACCATGCACATATCCCCAGGCATAAGCCAGATGACTCTGAATGTAAAACCCAGGAATGCTTCTAGTTAGGGAACAACCGACAAGTCCTTTAGGATCCCACCCCTCTCCTGTTGCTCATCGTGTTCTGTGCTTTTTCAAAGAGGCTAGAAATGGACCCAAAACGGAGACTTTTCCATAGTGGAAGAGACTCCACTTCCACTTTTCCCAAACTACTTTCCTTTCCACTGGGAAACACCTTTAGAAAACTCACCAAGGAGAATTTTCTATATCCCAAGATAAGCCCCAAAGAAATTTCAGTTCCTAGGGCTGAATCAGGGGCTCATTCACTTCACTTGTGCTCAGTTCCCTTCTTAGCAGTCAATCAATGGGGGGCGTTGGCGTGATGCCAATAGGCTTTATCAATTATTCATAATAGCTCCCCGTCTCAGTCACTTACCACTTTCAGAGGGTGAAGAGAAAAGCTCACTTCCCCCAAATCTTTCCTACATTATTAGAAAGGTGCAGTTCATTTAGTGCTGGGCTACATTTAAATAAAGCTGTCACTCAGGAGGTTTCTACCGCCTGTCAGGTGTATAAATGTTAAAAGCCATTTTTCTCCCTGTAATCTTCTCTAGATTTCTTTCAGCAGAGAAAAGGATTGGCTCTTTTTAGGAAAGCAGACAGAACTAAACCAAATACCTTTACTCACCTACTACCTGCCAACTAAGTTCTGGACTAGTGTCGGGGGGTTCGTGGCTGTGTTTGCCCCTCTCTGCATCAGTGCCACTGAACAATAACCAATGCTGGCATGCATCCAGAAACCTTTTTCCATTTTGAGTGGCCACAGGCAATGAGAAATAGAAGTTGCATACAGTACAGATAAAAAACTTTCCAGTTGGTTAAAAAAACCCATTGGTTGGTGGATAGTAGTTTGTGTAGCCAAAGAAGCAATTTATCAATAGAATTACAGCCCTTGTTGGAGGGAAATTGCCTGATGAATTTTTTCAGATCTGGCAGAAAATATAGAGCACATATTTTTGAAGCCAGAATGTGACCTAAAAGTCATTGTACTGTTGGTTGAACAGTTAAAAAAAATTCCTTTTAATGCCATCCAACACAAATTGTCCTTGTTTCAATGTCCATAGTTCTTGCTTCATCAGAATAAGATGATCTGAATTAGAAGATGACCCTAAAAGAGGACAATTCTGAAACTGAAAAGTATTTTAGAATATTCAAACATAAAAATGAGCTAGTAGTACTGTGAGGTTATTTGTGCATTTCCCCAAATCAAGTGTTTGTAATTGAAATATATTGCAAAGGTCTTTGCTGAAGACCTTTAATATCTAAGCTATAAAAAAATTCTAATAACAACAACCAAAAAAAAAAAAAAAAGAAAAAGAAAGAAAGTGCAGTTCATTTAGTGCTGGGCTACATTTAAATAAAGCTGTCACTCAGGAGGTTTCTACCGCCTGTCAGGTGTATAAATGTTAAAAGCCATTTTTCTCCCTGTAATCTTCTCTAGATTTCTTTCAGCAGAGAAAAGGATTGGCTCTTTTTAGGAAAGCAGACAGAACTAAACCAAATACCTTTACTCACCTACTACCTGCCAACTAAGTTCTGGACTAGTGTCGGGGGGTTCGTGGCTGTGTTTGCCCCTCTCTGCATCAGTGCCACTGAACAATAACCAATGCTGGCATGCATCCAGAAACCTTTTTCCATTTTGAGTGGCCACAGGCAATGAGAAATAGAAGTTGCATACAGTACAGATAAAAAACTTTCCAGTTGGTTAAAAAAAACCCATTGGTTGGTGGATAGTAGTTTGTGTAGCCAAAGAAGCAATTTATCAATAGAATTACAGCCCTTGTTGGAGGGAAATTGCCTGATGAATTTTTTCAGATCTGGCAGAAAATATAGAGCACATATTTTTGAAGCCAGAATGTGACCTAAAAGTCATTGTACTGTTGGTTGAACAGTTAAAAAAAATTCCTTTTAATGCCATCCAACACAAATTGTCCTTGTTTCAATGTCCATAGTTCTTGCTTCATCAGAATAAGATGATCTGAATTAGAAGATGACCCTAAAAGAGGACAATTCTGAAACTGAAAAGTATTTTAGAATATTCAAACATAAAAATGAGCTAGTAGTACTGTGAGGTTATTTGTGCATTTCCCCAAATCAAGTGTTTGTAATTGAAATATATTGCAAAGGTCTTTGCTGAAGACCTTTAATATCTAAGCTATAAAAAAATTCTAATAACAACAACCAAAAAAAAAAAAAAAAGAAAAAGAAAGAAAGAAAGAAAGAAAGAAAGAAAAACTCACCAAGCCCCTTAGCCACATAAAACTGGAAAAAACCCAGCTCTTAGTGGAGACAAAAATATGATAGTTTTTCTGAAAGAATGCTTGTTGGTGATGTATTGCTTTGTTTACTGTATACTCTTCTAGTTGCAAAAAGGCTCATCATTTTAGGGGGTCAATGGAACTACACCTTCCTCTTGTCCTCAGTATAAGATGGGTGGGTTCTATATCCCTGCAGATGCCACGGTGTCCCAATACAGTTTAGAAAATGAAGAACCTATGGAGAGTCACCTCTTGGCTCTCCAAGAGAAGAAACTAGCACCATGTCAGGCTGTCCATGGGGAGCATTTCCTTTCCACTGACTCAGTGCTAAGGAGGACTGACCCGTTAACCAAAGAGTTAATGCCTGGCCAGACCTTCCTTGCCTTTCTAGTCACCAAATAACTGTTTTCAAACAAGAAAAGGGGAGCATAATCTTTAATTGTGGTACTCAACCAAGCAGGACAACAAACAGCAGAAAGATTACCTCAGTGCTGTAAATGTAACCAAGACATCTAAAATACTGGGTTATTTTACAATCCCTTTAGTAAGTATGAAAATTGGTAACGTGAGTCCTCAGTGAAGTTATTGTAGAAAAGTCCTTTTATTCATTATTGCTTTTCTCCTCAAGAGGCGCATTATTTCCATCTCTGCTTTGTCTGTTTTTTCATGTTCACTGACTTTGCTTGGGCAGCCCCACCTCTTACCTTGGTGCCAGTGTGTCTAAGAAAGTTTTTTTCCCCTGATTCCTTGTAATCAAATACTAGGGGCAGGAAGAGATGATGCCTAGGTGACAGAACACTGCAATTTGAAGTGGGGCAGTAGTTTTTTTAGACAGGCTCTTCCTATTCAACTACAGAACACCTCTGTGCCAGTCCCTGCCAGGGCAGAGACCAGGACTAGACTTCAACTAAATGTCGCTGCCCCTCTGCCCAAACAGATGAACGAAACAGAACTGGAACAAAACAAAAACAATCAACGACAAACAAATGAAAGATTCAATGTTGGTTCTCTCCAGGGCATGGCATAATGACAAGTTGCGAGTGATATCTAGTTGCCGCCATCACTATTGCAAAGGGCTGCTTGAGTGGCCCTTTCTTTTCAGGTAATGGAACCTCTCCAACAGCTTCTTCTTTTCTACTTTCGTGCTGCTGCTTGCTGGTAACAGACTGGATGTGTGTTCTAGCTTACTTAGATAGTAACTAAAATTTCTGTAAAAAGGGGTAAAGGGGCGGGATGATGAGACAATCATCCAGATTTAAAAGGTCTTGCTCTAGCCATCAATTTGTGGTAGACGACCTTTAAGGTATCAATAACAAAATGTCTGACAGCTCAGAAAATGTACAAGCTACAAACATCTTAAGTGGCAGAGTACACAGCACGGAAAACAATGCCTGTCTCTTCAGCATGGGTGTCACTGAGCTCCCAGGCCAGCGTGAAGATGTTTCTCGTGTAGGCGTGATGGGGGTTACCTTCAGACCCAAAGGAGAAGTGTTCCTTCTTTTTCCTGCTCTGGTTTCAGACATCGTGGGATGGTGATGCCCTTTTGTGTTAACACTGTGAAGGGGATTCAGCCCTGCTGAATTGGGTGCCGCTAAGAGATCCAGCTCTTATGCTCAGCTGGACAGGTAGCTTTCCTCACACCAGCATATGCCTCCGGCGGTGCAGAGCCAAGTGATCTGACCGGGAAAAGCTGCGATCACAGTCCGCACACTTGAATGGCTTCACTCCCGTGTGTTTGCGGTAATGCCTGGTCAGTTCATCCGAACGAGCAAATTTCCAGGTGCAGCCTTCCCAGGTACACTTGTAGGGCTTTTCTCCTAGAAAAAGCAAAGGGACACATGTTTTGGTGCTCCATCATCACTTTTTCCTGTGAATCAAGCCAGCCCGCTGTTCTGGGAAACTGCTGCTCTCAATGAATGTTCTCTCCATTGGTAAATCTTGGTCAGGAAACCTTACCATCCCACCTGTGGGCCTGGGGGCAGACAGGTATGGGTTTCCATCTGGTCTTTTCTGCTCTAATAGGTGACAAGTTAGTTAACCTTTGCATCCTCAATTACGGGCAATGACTTTGTGCCAAAATATCAAAAGGCATAGACAGATTACCCTAGGATAGAATTACCATTGGTGGCCTGAAAAAGGACATTAGCGCTCTCCCAGAGAGAGCTCTAATGAACAGACGGAGTAATGATGACTCGTTACTCTTTGTCTCAGAATGCCATGATGGCCGCCATTTTGATGTTTTAGGCTGTCTTATAACATCATGTCCATTTATTGAGGGACTGAGAATATACACAAAATTTCATTCAGAGATTGTAAATGACTCGACTACCCCAGAAATTAGGTGGTAAGTATTCCTAAACATTTACTTTTTGCTTGTTCACTGGGAAAGATTCCCAGAGATCTCAGTAGTGTTATGTTTAAATTCATTTTTCAGAATTTAAGAATTAGGCCAAGCCCTAAGGAATCATAAAGCTGGTCCTGGTGCTAAACCTCATGGGAAAAAGCAACCTGAAGAAGTCTGTAACTTGACCAGATCTCTCAGTCAACTTCTTAGGACAGTAAAATATGCAAAGGCTGTGCTGGGAAAAGATACAGTCTCCATTGTCTAAATGAGCTCCCAGGGGGAGCAGAACAATAGTTGACCCAGGTGTGCAGATTTCCTGGCTCTCCTTCAGAGTGGAAGCCTGTCCCCAGTCAACCCTATATCAAACTGATCTCTCCGGTCGCTTCCATTCAGCACTACAGAGCGTGCTCATTGGCTATACACAACCACTGGTGAAAAGAGCCTATGATAAGAAAGGCAGCTATTTGCTGATCCCTGTGTACGGAGCTGTAAAATGAGTGTGGTTAACTCCACTTTACAGATGAGAGAACTGAGGTTCAACGTAGTGAAGTAACTTCCCCAAGGCCAGTAAGAAGACGTGCATAGCTCCCAACCCACCGCTTTCCACTATGCTGCAATGGAATGGGTTATTCTTATCCCATTTAAACTTTGTCACCTCCATGAAGTGATTGGGTTGTCGGAAAAGTATGATGCATTTTTGCATTACAAAATAGAAAAAAATATGTCATGACTTTTCCTACAACCCAGTAGCTCTATTTTCTTAGCTAATCCCAAATTGCTTGCTTTCTATTCATATTGAGTCATCAATTGTGATACAGCATAAAGATTTTGCTTAGTTGTCTTTTTTTTCTACTAGTTTTTAAAGACTTTGTTAAACCAAGACTCTACTATTTCAGTATCCCCAAAGATTAAATGGATGGCAAGCAAGTACTTGTATTAATTAACAGGACTGTAAAATACCTGTGCACACACATGGCACATGCACTGGAAACCATGAAACCCAATGAGCTGTATAAGTGATGCCTACACGGGAAAATCGGACCAAACCAAATCCAACATTTTTTCATTCAACTATTAAATAAATGCAGTCTCTATAGGTCCTTGTAGAATCAAACTGTACTTTTATAAGAAAAGGAATAATCCAGATCCATTAAATCTAGAACTAGTGATGCACTAATTGTGGCCCACGTGAATCTCCAGGACTCCTTTCTAGTAAAAGCCTACTGATGGAATTGACCCTAAGTCTCAACTTGTGATTAATTCTGTTTGACCTAAGGAGCAAAATCAGTGCTTGCATATGTCTAGTGACCAGAGAGCAAAAGAAAAGAAAAAAAACCCAGCAAAACCCCTAATTTAAAAAGAATGGTCTACTATATAGTATACCAGTGAACTAGTAACTCACTTTTACATGCAACATGTCATATATATATATATATATTTTTTGAGAGGTTTTTGCTATAGGGCACGTGCGCTCACCAGAAAGACAGAGACAGAGACAGAAAGTGAGAAATCACCCCCTAAGGGGGGATGGCCATGCTGCAATGCCTCCTCCTCCGTTCTCCTCTCAGGATCTTGGACATGCACGCACACACGCCCAGCGTGAGTTTACGCCACCATGTCCGAGACTCAAACTGCAGTCGACTACATGGGAGTCCAGCAACATAGCCATTATACCAACTGCTGGTCCCATATGTCATATGTTTCTGAAGTGCAAACTATAAGCATGGACTTTAAGAAGCTGAGCTTGACATGGATCATCTCTTCAAAACCACTGCCATCTTTGGTGCGCTGAGGGGTAGCTAGCTGGTTGTTACAGATGGGCATCTCCTACCTCTATCCTATGGAACCAGCTACAGAGAGTGTATATAAGAAAAAATGAAGATCTTAATTTAAGTAATGAGAACATTGCTCAGCTGTGTGATAGGAGGCTGTGTATTTCTCCCTTGGCAGAAGTGAGAGATGAGATGAGACAAGCTGTTGGACTCTGTGCCCTTGCAGTTCCAGAGAGTGAAAGATGCAATACAGACATGTGGTCTTCAATGCCCAAGACACTCACTAGCTGGCTTTAAAAAAAAGGTTGTTAACCCCTGATACTAGAGATGGGCAACTCTGTTTTTCATAGGCTCCTAAATACATGAATTTATTAAACTGGAGTATACAGTATACCAGTCGTTAGTTCGAGATGGGTGGTTACAGTATAACCATCTATTCTCAAATCAGATTCTTGATTCAAATTCTCTTAGTAATCAACACACATGCTATTTCATGTCATATACTTTAAATGGAGAATCCTCAGGATTAAAATATGAGTAAGTATCCTGGGAACCAGCAGTTAGCGTAATGGCTATGTCGCTGGACTCCCGCATAGTCGACCGCGGTTTGCATCCCGGACCCGGTAGCTTAAAACTCACACCGGGCGCGTGTGCGTGCGTGCCCAAGATCTCAAGAGGAGAATGGAGGAGAAGGGACTGCTGCGTGACCATCCCCCCTGGGGGGTGATTTCTCGCTTTCTGTCTCTATGTCTCTGTCTGTCTGGCGAGCGCACGCGCCCTATAGCAAAAATCTCTCCAAAAAAGAAAAAAATTATGAGTAAGTATCTTAAAACGCTCACTCAATTCTAACAGAATTATATATA
>NW_006159432.1:930015-933232 GCF_000334495.1 Tupaia belangeri chinensis
CCTCTCTATATTGTACCTAGGAACCAGAAGCAATGATTCCATGTAATGATGGAGGTCCATCCCAGTACCACCTCTGTTACATATTGTTGTGTTAAAATAGCTGCTGTGGACCAGCAGATGGCATGGTGGCTAGGGCTCTGGATTCCCACAAAGTTAACCATGGTTCAAGTTCTGGACCCGGTGGCTTGAAAATCACACTGGGTATGTGTTTGTGCATGACCAAAATCCCAAGAGGAGAAGGGAGAAGAGACTGTGGTGTGACCATCCATCCTGGGAGGAGATTTCTCACCTTCCCTCTCTCTGTGTCTCTCTGGCAAGTGCATGAGCCCTACAGTGAAAACTCAAGGGAAAAAAAAAAAAAGAACAATAAGGAATTACTGCTCTACTGAGTCTGGGAAAGGGGTTATAACATGAGAAGGATCAGAAAGTAGGAGCTACCATGTTTGAAGTCTTTTCTATCATGAATATTTTAAAAGGAGGAAATGGCAGAGAAAACAACAAAGGGCAACAGGATTTGTTCCAGCCCACAAATGTGAAGCGAAGAAACAGTGTAAAATGTGAAAAGTAATCTGTGAGTTGTGATCAAATGCAATAAGTAGTCATGAGAGACAAAAGAATGGACCTCAGAAATACAAGAGGCAGATGGCAGATACCTCCCTACTAAATGAATGAGGTCAATAAAAATGAAATATAAGCTTATACACTACTGGGGCTAAGTAATAAAGGCATAGGATAAAGAATGCAAGCCTTCTCCAATGGAGGAAGAGGAAAGGAGGAAGTACAGTCATGCATCATATAAAGAAATTTTGGTTAACCACAGACTGCATATACGATGGTGGTCCCAAAGTTATAAAGTCTATACCTTATAGCTTGGGTGTGTAGTAGCTTATACTATCTAGGTTTGTGTAAATGCACTCTATGATGTGCACACAAGGACAAAATCACTACTACTGTATTTCTCAGAGTGTATCTCTGTTGTTAAGCAATGCATGATTGTGTACCAACAAATAATAAATGCAATTATTTGAAAGATAAATGAGTTTACTTTGAAATTTTCCTTTTACTTTTCCCCCTCAAAAAATCTCATGTATAATATTTTTTGCCCCTGTTGTCTCATTAATAAAACTAGAGTTTAAGCATTCTCTATATGTTTAAAAACAAGATCTTCAACTCTCTTCAAATTATAGGCTGATCTATGGGGGTTGAGGGAAAAGAGATGGTACTCTGACCAGGCAGAAAGCAGGCCTCTTGCTCAAGACAAAACCTAGATTGCAATTATACCCATCCAGTGTCTAGCATTTCTCACACACACACAGATACACACACACACACACAATCAATAAGTACTCTTTGATCATAGTTTTAGTAGCTACTACATTGTTTAACTGTACATTATATTTTATGCTTGTGCTCTGAAATAATTTAAAGGGTATAAGCTTATAAACACATTAATATAACAGAAACCAGCTTCATGATGTAAGTGAAAAACTAATAAAAATGATAAATAAGTTTGTAAGATATATAGTAGTTTGTGAAAGACTATAATGAAGAGTAGAATCTTTCTTCCTTTCTGTCTTCTTTTAAAAACTTGCTAGAAAGTAGAGAATTAAATTTAATTTTTAAAAGTTAATGGCAGGGCGGGACCAGCAGTTAGCATAATGGCTGTGTCACAGGACTCCCATATAGTCAATTGCAGTTTGAGTCCCAGACCTGATGGCTTAAACTCAGGCCAGGCACATGTGTGTACATGTCCAAGATCCCGAGAGGAGAAGGGAGGAGAGATTGGGGTGTGGCCTTCCCCCCGGAGGGTGATTTCTCACTTTCTGTCTCTCTGTCTTTCTCTGGTGAGCGCATGTGCCCTATAGCAAAAACCTCCAACCCCCCCAAAAAAGGTCAATGACAGGGGACCAGCAGATGGTGAAATGTTTACGTCATTGGACTCCCATGTAGTCAACCATGCTTCGAGTTCTGGACCTGGCGGCTTAAACTCACGCTGGCACATGTGTGAGTGTGCCCAAGATCCTGACAGGAGAATGGAAGAGAAGGGATTGTGGCGTGGCCTTCCCCCCGGGGGGTGATTTCTCACTTTTTGTCTCTCTGTCTTTCCAGTGAGCACACACACCCTGTATCAAAAACCCTTCAAAAAAAAAAAATTCAATGGCCAGCAGGTGGTGTGGTGGTTAAGGCACTGGACTCCCACATGGCTAACAGTGGTTCAACTCCTGAACCTGTGGCTTAAAATCATCCCAGGCATACTTGCAAATCATATCCAACAACATATGAAAAAGATTATTCATCATGGCCTGGTAGGCCTTATTCCAGGGATGCAATGGTGGTTCAACATATGCAAGGCCATAAACATAATACACCATATTAACAGAAAGAGAGATAAAAACCATATGATCATTTCAACAGATGCAGAGAAAGTATTTGACAAAATACAACATCCTTTCATGATTAAGACTCTTAGCAAGACTGGCATAGAAGGATTATTTCTCAACACAGTAAAAGCCATATATGAAAAACTTATAGCTAACATTATACTGAATGGGGAAAAGCTAAGAGCTTTTCCACTAAAATCTGGTATACTAGACAAGGCTGCCTACTTTCTCCACTCCTTTTCAAAATAGTACTGGAAGTCTTAGCCAATGCAATCAGAAAAGAGAACAATATAAAAGGCATTCAAATAGGCAAAGAAGAGTTGAAAATATCTTTATTTGCAGATGACATGATGGTATACTTAGAAGACCGAAAGGTTTCCATGACAAAACTTCTCAAAGCAATGAATGAATACAGTAAAGTGGCAGGATACAAAATTAACATTTTTATATACTAACAAGTTGACCAAGGTAGAATGGAGAAAGGAATCCCTTTTACCATAGCCACAAAATGTACAAGATACCTAGAGATAAACCTAACTAAGGAAGTTAAAGACCTTTACAAAGAAAACTATGAAAATCTTAAAAATGAAGAAGAAGGTTCCACATGGCTCCAGCGAACTAGATATTTCAGGGAATGAAGAATTTCTACGGATAATTTAGCCTCCAGCAAACGAGCTAGCAGCAGAAGAGGCCGGGCCTTCAGAAGAAGGTTCCACATGGCTCCAGTGAACTAGATATTTCAGGGAATGAAGATTTTCTACTGATAGTTCAGCCTCCAGCAAACGAGCTAGTGGTAGAAGAGGCCAGGCCTTCAGAAGAAGGTTCCACATGGCTCC
>NW_006159432.1:934351-953121 GCF_000334495.1 Tupaia belangeri chinensis
GTTGAATATTATATCCCAGAATTTAATCAGGAAAATTGAACCAGAACAGAAGATAAAAGTACATGAGACTGATAGGTTCATGTACCTACCATTTGAACAGAATCCTAACCTGTTTCCTGGCTTTAAGCAAAGTTCCTTGGCATTTCTTTGATTTAAGTTAAGACTGGTTTTCTTAGTAGTAATGAGTGAACTCACCATTGAAAGTAGTTAGATTATGTAGGAAATTGTGTGACCAATGCAATGTGGGAATGAAGGACAATTGTGGACACCAGAGGTGGTGTGAGAGGAGGGTGGGAAGGGACAGAGGGTCAGAAAGAGGAGTGGAAATAATTCTAGGAACTAGAAATGGAAAATTTTTTGTAATGTGCATGATTGAGTCACTATGCAGTGTGTACTGGATGGGAGATCACATTTTGTGTGCTGTGATGATGCTTAGGGAAGGAATGTAAATTGAGTTACAAAAAAAAAAAGTTTCAGGAAAAAAAATATATCTATTCAATGACTGCAGTAGGATATGTAGCCCCAGCTAGGTGCTACTTTATAGGATGCGTAAAGTTGGACTTGTGTTCATGGAAATGTGTGTGTCACCTGTGTTTGCTATGAGGGTATTTGGATTGATTAGGGTCTTTGGTGATTCAATAAAAAGTGGAGGGAAAACAGTATAGAAAGAAAACATAGATACCAGAGACAGTGTGGGAGGAGAGTGGGAGATGGCAGAGGGTAAGAGATAGGGAATCAAGGATTCGGGGGAAAAAGCAAAACATACAGAAAACAAGAAATGGAAGATCATTTGCTGACAATAACATGTTTGTTGATGTGCTTGATTGAGACAATATACAGTGTAGTCTGGATGGAAAATCTCATTTTGTATGCTGTAATGATGTACAGTGAATGAATGCAAATAAATAAATTGAAATAAAAATAAAAATCTTAAAAAAGATATTGAAAATAACACAAAAAAAGTGGAAGGACATCCCATGTTTCTGGATTGGTAGAATTAATATAATTAAAATGGCAATTCTACCCAAATTAATCTACAAATTAATGCAATTACATTCAAATTACCAGAGACATTCTTCACAGATCTAGAAAAAACAATCATAGAATTTGTCTTGAATCATAAAAGACCTCGTATTGCCAAAGCAATCCTGTGCAAGAAGAGTAGAGTGGGCAGAATCTCACTCCTTGATCTCAAAGTATATTATAAAGTTGTGATAATCAAAACAGCGTGGTATTGGCACAAAAACAGAAAGCTGACCAATGGAATAGAATAGAAACACCAGGAAAAAAAAATACAACCAGGTGATTTTTCATAAAAGATACCAGTAAATTCAATGGAAAAATGAAAACTTCTTTAGCAAATGGTGCTGGAAAAACTGGGTATCCATCTGCAGAAAGGTAAAATTGGATCCCCATCTTTCATAATTAACAAAAAACAACTCAAAATGGGTCAAATATCTGAACCTAAGACCTCAAACTATAAAAGTACTGGTGAAAAATACTATGGAATCTCTGGGAGACATTGGGGTAGGCAAAAACTTCTTAAATAAGGCTCCCAAACCATGGGCTATAATCCATAAAATAGAAGTGTTGGGCTATATCAGATTAAGAAGTTTCTGCACAACAAAGGACATAGTAATTAGTGTGAATCAACAACCCTCAGAATGAAAGAATATTATTGTAAACTATGCCTCAGACAAGGGACTGATAACTAGAATACACAGGGAACTCAGGCAGCTTACCTGAAAAAAAAAAATGATGAATGCAACTAAAAGATGGAAAAATGAGCTAAACAAAAATCTTTCTAAGGAAGACATATGAACAGACAAAAAGCATATGAGGAAATGCTCAACATCCCTCATTATAAAGGAGATGCCGATTAAAACCACAGTGAAATACCACCTAATCCCTGTCCAAATGACAGATTGAAAATACAAAAAATGGTAAGTGTTGGCAGGGTTGTGGTGAAAGAGAAACTCTCCTACACTGTTAGCAAGAATGCAAACTGGTCTAGCCACTGTGGACCTCAAAGATCTACAGATAGAAGTACCACATCATCCAGCAATCCCACTCCTAGGTATCAAAGGATGGGAAAATGCTCAGTCGGAAAAGCGCTTGCCTATCAATGTTTACTGAGGCATTATTCATGATTGCTAGGACATGGAACCAACCCAGATGTCCACAAACAGATGAATGGATTGAAAAAGTGTGGCACATATACTCTATGGAATACTATTTAGCCATAAAAAAGACCCTGGCATTTGATAGAAAGTGGTCAAATATGGAAGATTTATTGCTGAGCGAAGCAAGCCAGACTATGGAAGAAAGACAGTGTATGTGTCCACTTAATATATACTGATCATTTGCACTCTATGGAAGAGACTGAAAGATTGGAGGGCATAACAGCAGTGAGAATGGTTATGGACTCTGGGGACAGTGTGGAAGGAGGGTGGGAGGGGGGAAGAGTATAGGGAAGTAAATCAGGGAGAAAAATTAGAGAGGCAAGACATTTGTGGGACACAGAAATGGTTTATTACCTATTAATGATAACATGTATAGTATTCTCAACTGAACTTATCTGAGATGTATTTTTTATTGGGTAAATTCTCTTTACAAGCCAATGATGTACAGTGATTGAATGTTAAAAAAAAAGAATAATAAAAATAAAATAAATGTTTAAAAAAATACCATGCCAGGCACATGTGCATGCATGCCCCAAATCCTTGGAAGAAAACAGGAGAAGAGATTGTGGCATGGCTACCCCCCAACGAGGTGATCTCTCACTTTCCTGCTCTCTATCTCTGTCTGGTGAGCACCTTCATCCTTCAGCATTGTGGAATGTTAGGTTATTACTACACCATCACAGATGATATACATATATATATATATGTATATATATTAATTTTTAAGTTAAGACATTCAGTTGTTAATGTATAAGAAAAAGCAAAGGACACTAGTTGCATGACCTATGGCTAGCCAGGTAATACTATGCCACTCATTTTCATTATAAAAACTATTTTTAACTCCACATTTGGAGTGCCTGTTAAATGCATTATATGCATGCCAGATGAATTCAAAAAGTTTGTGGAAAGTGAAATTAAAGTACAAATTTATTTTGTTATGAAAAATTTAGAAATCCATGCATAGGTTTTTCCGTAATGTGCATTATCCAGGGCCAGCAGGTGGTGTGGTGGCTGAGGTGCTGGACTCTCTCATGGCTGACTGCAGTTTGAGTACCAGGCATGACAGCTTGCTTTCCCATTTTCTCTCTCTCTCTCTAGTGACTGCACATACCCTACAGCAAAACTTAAAAAAAAATAATAACGATAATAAATAAAGCTAAATAATTATTTTTAAAAATGTGCATTTCCCATGAACTTTTTGGGGAATCCCATACACAGCCAATTCAGATGTGTCTTTAAGTGGTAGGGGTGTGTGTGCATATGTGTATTCAGAGGTATTATATACATGACACTTACAAATCAAGTGTCCTGAGAAAATGAAAACTCACCTCAGAGTTTTTATTTTCTTGGAACAGTCGACAAACTGACTTATTATGAAAATGGCTGTCTTTTTCAATTTTGGTTAGAGAAGGATTAAGACTCACTAAATGCATTTTCATGACATTTATCCAGCAGAAGGCATAATAACGTCTAAAGAAAACACCAGGTACTGAATGGCTTCCCAAAATCCACCGAACAAAAATACCTTTTCCAGGCACCTCCTGTTTCACCATCTGAAATGCTGAAAGGTAAATGTGCACTGAGACAAAGACAGGTGCCCTTTCATATTAAAATGACGTGTGAGCAACACACAGGAGGAATGTGCAGTCTGAAATAGCCTGTGTTAAACAAAACATCGTGTTCTCAGCAGCTTCAGCGTCTTTCTACTATTTTTTCAAGCAACCGAAAAAAAATAAAATAAAAAACCTTTTGCAACAGGAAACATAGGCATTTTCTTAGGTTCAGAAGTGCATTTCTGAAACGTGTCCCTGTTTAACTTTTATAAAGTTACAGGGCCCCAGACACTGACAAATGAGCTTCATTACATTCAAGGCTCAACATATTTGCTGTGACAATCTGTTCCACTTGAGGAATGGTATTTGCATATGAGGAAAAAAAAAAAAACAGAATCAAGATTTATATCTTGTCTTCTGGTTTCTGTTACGTTAGTTCATAAAAGTTCACAGAATTTTAGATCTAGAAGGAAATTAGTACTTTTAAGATGAGGAAACAGAAACTTAGATTACAGGTCCCCCGATCTGTGCAGGGATAGACCAGGCTGCTTTCCCTCCTCATGGAATAGGGTTGAATGAACTACCACAGGCTTTGAAATCAGGCAGAATGCATGGCCCGGAACGGGCACAGCCACTGATCTGTGGCTGGATCCTGGCTAGAGAGTGAAGCTTTCTGAAACTGTTCCCCCACCTGTAAAATGGGAATGCTGTATCTCTTCAGCACTGTGGTGAAACTCAACAATGCGCATGTCATATGCCTGGCAGATGATACACACTCAGAATATTTCAATTTACAGTTAAAGACTTTCCTGTTCTTATAAAGAAATACAAACAATATAAAGTTAAAAATGAAACTGGGGCCAAAGAGTAGCACCATGCTAAAATATAACACCTTGTGAGGCAGTTCCCACATGGGAGGGTTCCTGGTTCAAATCTGGAGGCCTCTCTGAGTACTCAGACACACACTTGCTGGTGATCCAGAGGATCACCATTTGTGGAAGGAAAGGGTGGATCATAGTGCTTAAATCCTGCTGGGAGTGAACTCTCTAGTGCTCTTGCTCTCAGGGAAAAAAAAAAAAAAGTCCTATTTCCTATTTTTAAGGAATAAATAAATGAAGGTTTAGGGTACACTGGATGTCAATCCTGATCTAAAAATTTTTTTTTAATATTTAAGTATACAACTCCTGTATAGGCCAAGCAAACCAACCAGGAATCAATAACATGTGTGATCCTCTTGATCCTCTCAATTCAATCAGACAAGTAATCAGCACACTAGTATCCGCTTAATAGAACTGTCTAAATGGAATTAATGGACTATCTTTTTCATTATGTGTAAACAAGACTAAATGACTCTCTTCTTTCTTTCCCTTGCATTTCTATAATGAATTTATCTCAAAAGCAAAAGAGACACACAGAGGGAGAGAGACAGAGTATTCCCAAGAGGGTCTCAACACTGGGATCTATTCCCAGCCAGCCCAGATCACAGGTACACATGGGTCTGGCATACTTTGAAAGGTCCAGATATGAACTGGAAATGTTCTGTTGTGAGCTAGCCTTTCAGAGCTCCATGTTTTATGCTATACCACTGTACAACCCCCTAGAATAAATACCTTTTAAAAATAGTATTTGATAAATGTAAAATACTTTCCAGGGCCTACAAGGGGTGTGACAGTGACACAATGTTCTGCAATGCTGGGCCAATATGGGAAGGTCCCAGGTCTGCATCCTGAAGCCTCCCTATAATTGCCAGAGATGCACATGTGCCCATCAACCAGGTTGGCTGGGAATGGATTATGATATGAGAACTCTGCTGGGGAGAACCTGTCTTCCTATGTTATCTTTCTCACTCCCTGAAAAAAATAAATGAATAAACTTACAAAATAGTTTTTGAGCAATAGTGGTTAAGGTACTGGACTCCCACATGGCTGACCATGGTTTGAGTCCCAGAACTGGTGGCTTGCTTTCTCACTTTCTCCCTCTCTTCCTCTCTATGTCTCTCTCTTGTGAGTGAATGTGCCTTGTAGCAAATTTTAAAAATAATAAGATTGATAGATAAAATTAAACAATTTTCTAAAAAATACTTTCCATGTCTTGCACTTTGCTTTATGAGCTATAAGGACATTCACTCATTTAACTTGGACAGCTTCCTAATGAAGCAGTTGCAATGACTGACACCACCTCACCCAGAGATATCCAGTTAGTATGTGTCTTAACCATTACTTATACTGCCTCTCAATATTTTAAAGGACTGTTTTAAGAAACAGGCTATCTGGTCCCAACTGGATAAGTGGATTAAGGGATGTGAATTACTACTTACAGGGCAGACAATACTGTTAACACAGAGGCCAGCCCTTGTCACCCAGAAATCAAATAAAAATGAACTAATATAACCTAAAAGAAAAACATACTTTACTGAAAATGAGAAGTTTAAGGTCAGAAGACAGTATTTCATTGATTTGTTCTGAGTTTATATTTCCATGTGGTGATAACGGTTTCCTTCACTTATGCTTGGTCATTTTTACCTCAGTTTCCTCTACAGAGACTTCCTACTTTCCGTATCACATATGTGTTTCCCAAGACTTTGACTTCTCACCTGCATGCTTCCTTTGGGCTCCCACAGTGTCCATCACAAAATGTAAGAGAAAGATCCCTAAGATCTCTACCTCAGTGTCTCTTCTAAGCACCAGAGAAGGATATGGGGGACATTTCCAATTGAGTATAAAAGCAACAATGTGATCAAGACTACTCAGCATTCACCACTTAAATAAGACATGATCTTTCTTTTACTTTGCCATCTGAGAAGCAGGTCACCCATCTACACACGTACCAAGTCATAAGTCTTTCCTGTAGAGAGATTTCTTGGACTCTCCCCTTCATTATACCTTTCCCTTCCTACCCTGATGACTGCATCTTTGAAGGTCAACCTTCAAAACATCTGTCCTCCCCAGTATATTGTATATACAGTGAGGAGTTACCTTTTCTTAGGTTCTTGACATCTTCGTTTCCCTGTCATATATTCTAACCCACTACTCCACCTCCGATTACTTGATTGCTCTGTACTGAAACAAAACTTCCTGAAAGACAATCTGATCTTGTCACTCCTTGGCACCCCAGTACCCTGAGCACATCTATACTGAGACTGTCGTCACGCCGACTATGACTGAGAGTTTCTCTAGCAGTGCTGTCCTGAGGATGGCAGTAAGCCTTCTTACTGGGCCGAACGTAATACTCTGGGCCGGTAAGTACATACCAATGCAATTAAACTACCTTAATTCAAATACTTCTTAAAAGTAGAACATACAAGAGTCAGCATAAGAATAATCTATTTTGCGAGACAGAGTTTATTGCATACATTCCATAATCTTTTCTAGTCTAGTGTGTGCATGTGTGTGTGTATTAGTCTATATATTCGTTAGACTAGAAATTATATAGAGACATGTGTATGTATTGTGTACATACACACACACACACACACACACACACACACACACACACAGAGCCAGAGGGCACATGTGCTTGAGAGCAAGCAAACATGCATCCCCAGTGGGGCATGGTCACACTGCAATCCTTTTTACCTCCATTTCTCCATTCTCTCAGGATTTGGGGTATACAAACACACATGCCATGTAACTTTTTGTTGTTGTTGTTATTTTGTTTTGTTTTAGAATTATTTACTTAATTTTATTTATCATTGTTAGTATTTTTAATTTGGAATATGGCAAGTGTGCTCACCAGAGAAAGAGAAAAGAGAGAGAGAAAGTCTCCAAGTATGGGACTTGAACAGCAGTTGGCCATGTGGGTAGGTGTCCAGCACCGTAACCTCCACACCAGCTGCCAGCCTGCAGCATGTTTTTCAACCTGCTGGTGCTAAGATTCGAAGCACTGTTGGCCATGTGAGATCTAACTCCCAATGCACAACACTTAGCCACTGCGCTATGGGGTGGGTCTTAGAATATACATTTCTGAAAAGGAAAATAAATTTGTGAGGTTTTATTTAAAAACAGGCACCACTTACAGGTTGCACACAATCATCTTCTATCAAGCCTTTAAAATTAGTAACATGAGGTGACTGAGGCTTGTATTTTGTTGCTTGAATGGACATTAATTTACTTTTTAAGAAGATATATTCATAATTCACTTCATAATTCTTCTTATGCTTGGATATAAAGATTTTTACTTGAATTATCTTGGACACTATGAATAAATAATATTTTTAAATATTCTTTACTGGTGACTATTGTACCAAAATACAGTTTCTTACCATTTTTAATAGTTCCATTAAACCCACAAATTTTGTATTAGCAATAATAAATTTTGCCATTCAAGATAAAATGACCCACATTCAAAATCTAGTTATACTTAGATGGAACATGAGCAAGTACAAAGGCTGGAAATATTGTGATCCCACACCCGCCTTGTAACATAGCTCTGACAGATAAAGGAAGGACAATGGTGTCATAAAAACGCTGCAAAGGTTCATGGTATTTTGAACTTTGCACTGTCGCTGATGCTTTGTATACTAACATAAACAGAATTAAGAAACAAATTTGGGCTGGTCCTGTGTCTAGTGGTTAAGGTAGCCTGGATCTCACATGGCCAATCACAGTTCAAAATCCCACCCAAACAGCTTGAGAACCATGCTGGCTGGGTATGTGTGTGTGGCCAAAATACTGACGAAATGGAAAAATGATGGAGAAGGGATTGCAGGTTGACCACACCCCGGGGTGGTACTTACTCCCTCTGGCAAGCACACACATCCTCTGGCACAAAAAAAAATAAAATAAAAGCAAAAACAAAACAAAGAAGAAGAAATAAAACTCATCTAGTAATTCATTTAGTTAACTGAGGTAGTCACTGGTAGGCTGCTTTTAGAAGGCTTTTCTCAATATGTGTACATAATGAGTAATCAAAAAAGTCATGACCTATTTTTCTATGCAAAAATATGTCACAACTTTTCCGATGACCCAATATAAAAGACCAACTTATTTTTTTAAATATTACAGAAAGTTAAACTTTAGAAAATAAATTTAATCAAATATGTACAGACTGAGTACCTACATTCAACTCATTGGAATTCTTTTTTTTTTTTTCCAGAAGTTTTTGTCTTAGGGTGTGTGTACACACCGGAGAGACAGAGACACAGAGACAGTGGAAAGGAAAGTGAGAAATCACCCTGCAGGGGGGTCGCAATCTCTTCTCCTCTAAGGATCTTGGGCATGCACACACACAGTGTGATTTTCAAGCAACTGATTCTAGGACTTGAACCACAGTGGGCCACGTGGGAGTCCAGCAATGTAATTGCTGGCCCAGCTCATTGTAATTCTTAGGCCAAATATGTTTCTAAATAAAATCTCTCTATTTATTTATTTTTTTTGGAGAGGGTTTTGCTATAGGGCACGTGCGCTCGCCAGACAGAGAGAGATATAGAGACAGAAAGCGAGAAATCACCCCTCAGCGGGGATGGTCACGCCGCAATCTCTTCTCCTCCACTCTCCTCTTGGGATTTTGGGCATGCACGCACATGCACCTGGTGTGAGTTTTAAGCCACCGGGTCAGGGACGCGAACCGCGGTCAACTACATGAGAGTCCAGCGACATAGCCATTACGCTAACTGCTGGTTCCCTCTAAATAAAATCTCTTTGATATTTAAAACTAAAACCAAAAACTCCCTCACCTTCATGAAAATAAGTACAGTACTTCTCCAGCATTTGGGTACCGATCTAGATTTTCCAGCTTCCTTGCTAAAAGTGGCAGGAAAGGGCCAGCAGGTGGCATGGAGTTTAAGGCACTGGATTCCCACATGGCCAGCTACACAGTTTGAGTCTTGAACTTCATGGCTTGATAATCATGCCAGGTGTATATGCATGCGTGCTCAAAATCCAAAGAGGAGAATGGAGGAGAAGGGACTGCGGAGTGGCCAGCCCTCTTTGGGGGGTTCTTACTTTCCCTCCCTTCCTCTCTGTCTCTGGTGAGTGCACATGCACCTAACAAAACTAAAATTAAAAGGGAGGGGCAGGAAAAAAGTACTTGTCTGCACAGGTTGGAAACATTATGATGTTCCTCCAGGAAGAACCATTACTCTTGAGCACTGCCATAACAACCTGCGCTGAGGTCATGGCTTCTAGCATCCTTTCCAAGGTGGACATGTACAGATGTGGCTGTCTGCCCCACCAAATGTAAGACTCCTTGCTGTCTCCTTCTTTACATTGAGCTCGTTGGTATTCAAAGAGCAATGCATCCAACAGCACTCAAAAGCTGCCTACTTAATTTTGTTTACAACAAATGTTTCTGGTCCACATCTTGTCACTGGATTTCTAACACATAAAAAGTTTACATTAATTAAAAGCCTTAAGAATAAACCATAAGGTCTCCTGCTATCTCATTACTTTAATGTACTTGAATGGCCAGTGCTGAGCAGGTAGTTACTGCTGGGTAGGAATAAGGCTCTAGTGAAGAGATGAGACTGCAGGTTATTAGCAAACTTGTCTGAGATAGACAGGGTGTAATTAATAACACAGGCTCTACAGAAGCCGGAGTTTCAATTCCAGCCCCTCTGCTTTTCCAATACCTGACCCCAGACAAGTGCTCTCATCTCACTCCTTTCCTGGGATTGACAAATGCAATGTAAAGCACCTGCAGCACTAAGCACAATGCTGGGGACATTGCAGGCCCTCAGGAAATATGGGCACCTTTCCACCTATGATCTGTATCTATAATCACATTCCTTATTCCTAACCACACAATAGATAATTGGCTGTCTCCCCGACCCCCATCTAGTCAAATACCATGGTCTGTCATTTCTACTGCTTCCATGTTTCCCACATGCTCTTCCTTTCTGCCATGACACCACTGTCACAGAGAAATGCATTGTGTGTTCTAAGGCCATAAAGGAAGGCATAGACTACCTGCCTAGGAAAGGGGGGGGGTGGCTGGGGGCTCAACAAAGATGACACTGAGGCAGTTTGGAAAATAAACGGAGTTGACCAAATGTAGAAAGAGGAAGTAAGGAGGCAACTAGGTAGATCATTTCAGAAGGTAGAAGCACGGCCAGCAGATGGCGCAGTAGTTAAAAAGCGCTGGATTCCCACATGGCCGACTGCAATTCAAGTCCCTTAGTGGCTTGCTTACTTGCTTTCCCTATCTCTCTGTCTCTGTCTGGTCAAATTAAAAAATAATAATAATAAATGGAATTAAATAAAGAATTCTTAAAAAAAAAAAAAGAAGGGAGAAGAAAGTGCAAATGAACTCTAAATACCGAAGCTGTCAGGAGAGACATTCATTTGTACGGTTGAGAATCAGCGTGAAATTGGAAGAGTCAGCAACTGAGGAGTAACAGGTGAACCAGCAGTCAGATGAGAAGGGTCCCACATGCCCAATTCAGGAAGAGGTCTCTACGAGCCCTGGTCACAGTAGGCAGCAAACGATGTGTTCCCACTTGTCACTTTGCCTGTGCCTTTGCACGTGTGGCCTTTGTTGTGACTACTCATTTGAGTCTAGTCTAGTGTACTTACAGACATAGAGCAATGGAGATGGGGGTTATGCCTCTTTCTGCCCCTTTAAATCTTTCATGACGCAACGTACATATTTTTCTTTTTTTAGATTTTTGCTATAGGGTGTGTGCACTCACCAGAGAGAGACAGTGACAGGGAAAGTGAGAAATCATCCCCCATGGGAGATGGCCATGCTGCAGTCCCTTCTCCAGTCTCTTCTTGGGATTTTGGGCATACCTAGCATGATTCTGAAGACTCAGGTCTAGGACTTGAATTGTAGTTGGCCACGTGGGAGTCCATATATCTACAGCTATGTCCACAATCTCAATTTAAGAAAGAATTGGAGTCCCTACAATGTATTTGTCACTGTATTTACTTGGAACATAAAATGAATGTTCCCTGTGGTAAGCATGCAGTGACTTGGTGTATTCCTATAAAAGTTTTAAAAAGAAAACCTGAAATTCACACAAGTTAATAAGCAGTTTAAGTTCACCTACCAATTAGGAAACAAAGGGTGATTCAAACTTCTATCTCCTGATAAAATTCAAATTCAATGATATTTCCATTATATATTCTTATTTTTCAGCAGTTAACCAATACAATTCATGTTTGCAGCTATTTGGTCAAGACTTACAAAGTTTTATTGAGAGCAATTTTTTTTGGGGGGGGTGGGGGAGGTTTTTGCTATAGGGCGCATGCACTTGTCAGAAAGACAGAGAGAGACAGGGAGATAGAAAGCGAGAAATCACCCCCCAGGGAGAATGGCCACGTCACAATCCTTTCTCCTCCATTCTCCTCTCAGGATCTTGGGCACACATGCACACGCACCCGGCGTGAGTTTAAGCCACCAGATCTGGGACTTGAACCATGGTCAATTACATGGGAGTTCAGCGACATCGCCATTACGCTAACTGCTGGTCCCTTACTATTGAGAGCAATTTTTGTTTTCCCCCTGAAAAAAACGTCAGCTCGCTCTTCAATGATTTATTATGTTGGCATCACTAAGCCTCATGCTTTATCTAATAATGGGAGTTCAGCGACATAGCCATTACGCTAACTGCTGGTCCCTTACTATTGAGAGCAATTTTTGTTTTCCCCCTGAAAAAAACGTCAGCTCGCTCTTCAATGATTTATTATGTTGGCATCACTAAGCCTCATGCTTTATCTAATAATGAATCCAGATGGGGGTTCTGAATGAAGCTTGATGTAGAATGAGTTATTTAATTAATGGAGATAGGTGTGAAGTCATATACAGGAGTACCTTACTTATCTGAAGGTAACAAGTACCCCTAGACGAAAGGCCACCAGGGTTCACAACTGTGACAAAGTCCGTGACTTTCTCTGTGGGAATATCCTCAAACCACGTCAGACTCCCATCCAGTAAAGGATGTCAAAATAGAAGAAATACAGGAATGGGGCTGGCAGGTGATGTGGTAGCTAAGGGTGCTGGACTCCCACATGGCAGACAATAGTTCGAGTCCTGGACCTGGCAGCTTGCTTTCTCACTTTCCCTCTGTCCTTCTCTCATTCTGGCCCTCTCTGGTCAAATTAAAATAAATAAATAAATAAATAAGAAGTTAAATAATTCTCTTTTAAAAAAAGAAGAAATACATAAATAGTAACAAGAAGTGATGAAGTAAATAAAGGGAAAGTACAGAATTTGTATGCATGTAGCTGTGTGTGTGTGTACATATTTCAAATAGATAATCAAATGTAATTACTGTCATAAATATGTTAATGATAGCACCCGATATTAATTACAAGGGCTTTAGGCATCAAGGAAAGAATTATTAAATAACATATAGTTTCCTTCATTTGTAAAGGTAGGGAAGACCATCATGTAGAAACTATTACATCAGAAATGGTTAATATTTTTAAGCATTCAAATGAGTCAACTTTCTTTATGTACAAAATTCAGATGAGAAATTATTTCTTTATTTTACTGTTATTTTAGTTTTTTTCTATGTGTATGTGGAAAGACACAGCGAGGGACAGTGAGAAATCACCTGCGCCCCCAGCACGGATGGCCATGCCCCAATTCCTTCTCCTCTATTCTCCTCCTGGAATTTGGGCATGCATGTACAAGTGACTGCCGTAATTTTCAAGTCACTGGGCCCAGCCCTGAACCGTGTTTGGCCATGAGGGAGTCTAGTACCTTAGCTGCTATGCCACCTGCTGGCTTCCATGAATTATTTCTGATAAAGCAGATGCAAAAAAATGAGACTGCCCTAAGTATCCTGATTTATTTAGTTGTTTGTTTGCTTTTAGCCTTTTGCTATAGGGCATGTATACTCAACAGAGAGACAGAGAGCAAGACAGGGAAAAGGAGGAATCATCCTCTAGCAGGGGATGGCCACACCATAGTTCCTTCTCCTCCATTCTCCTCTCGGGATTTTGGGCACATGCAAACATGGGCCCAGCATGATTTTCAAGCTGCTATGTCTAAGACTTGTACCATGATCAGCCATGTGGGAGTCCAGCACCTTAACCACCATGCTGGCCCTAAGTGTCTTAATTTTTAAGATTTTCAGGTGATACCTTTTTTTTGTGAGTTAAAGTAAACATTACGTAAAATTGTTTATTGAGCCTGATGGATCTATTAGAGCATGTGATATCAATTTGGAATATACAATAGTTATGGATTAATTTTAAACAAAATATTTTTATATGTTATTTTTATATGTTGTAATTACTTTTTAATTTTATAATTTTAAATTATCCTTATTTTGTCTTTTCTTCACTCATCATTAAATTGTAATATTCTGTAGAATACTGATAATCATGTTCCACTTTAAAGTCTTATCATGCAAATGACAAGAAAGTTCTACTTCCTTGTTTCAGACCCTCAGCTAATTAGACCAACCATGTGGTTCTTGGGCACCATCTAGTGGCTGTGAGAACCAGTGATGCCTCGGTATTTGCTTGAAATAAAGTGCTATGGCATTTATTTTTTAGAAAGTAGTGAGAAAGCTAAATAGCAATACCAAATTCATAAACCATTTTCTTCTAAAATTGAAATTTAAATAATTTTATATTCAATACAATTCTCAAAATGAAGAAGTGCATAAAGTGTTGACGGATAGCATAGATTTAAATGATTATATTAATTTAAATACATTATCTATTCATGTAAATACACTCTGTAACTCTGTACTTTTCATGTAGAGGAGACCCACAATTTAGATTAGTGAAAATGAACAGGAAAATTGCTACAAATAATGTGTAGATGGTTGCTGAGATCTCTTTTTTCCTAAATTTTATTGTGTCTCACACAATTTTGCACAGGCAGAACACAAGTTCATGTTACTGTCTAAAGTACACATTTATGAAATTACACTTTTTCATTTTTTAATTTAAAAAGGAGCTCCTCAGCATTTTTTACTTTTTTTTGGGGGGGGGATTAAATTTGCCATAGCGCATATGTGCAGGGGTGGGGGTGGCAGAGGCAGGGCAGCGTGAGAAAGTGTCCCCTGGTGGAAAGATGCCACACTGCAATCCCTTCTCCTCCTTTCTCCTCAGGATGTTGGGCATACACGCACACATGCCTGGTGTGCTTTTCAAGCCACGAGGTCCGGGACTCAAACTGCAGGGCAGGTTATATGTGATCCAGTCGCCTTGACAACGGTGCCACAGCATTTATTCTTTTACTCTCAATTTCTTGCTAACATCAAGAAAATGTTCCTCTTTCACATTGCTATGACTATATAGAAATTAGGATATGTCTTCAAAGACAGCTGATGAGGTACTAAAAAAGTACAAAAAGATCATGTATAAAAGGCAAAATTAATGGGCTGGACCTCACAGGGCTGACTGCACACTCAAGGGCCAGACCAGGTGTCTGGAAAACCATGCAAGGTGTGTGTACATGTATGCCCAAAATCCTAAAGGGAAGTACGAGATGGAGATGGGATTGTGGCATGGCCATTACACATGACGAGTGATTTCTTGCTCTCTCTCTCTTTTTCCGTCTCTCTCTGACAAGCATACATACATGCTGGCAAAATTAAAAAAAAAAAAAAAAAGAAAAATGAGATTTTTCTCAAGGAAAGTTTCATTGCATCTTGCTCCCCTCCCATAGCGTGTGTGGCTCTCATAAGTCATCTGTTATAATCCCAAACTTCACATTAATTATCACTGGTCACACACAAGTAACTTAGTCAATATGCCTGAAGCAAAGGTAAGGCTAAGAAGATAATTATTGAAAGCATGCAATCCAACCTGATTCCCTACAGAAATAGTGTTGATTCCATTTTGAACACTAAGTTATGAATAGTGCATATAATTATAAATCGGAAGCCAGCAGGTGCTCACTTTGAACCAATTACAGCAAATCGACCAAATTTGTTCTTTTATTCTTATACAAAATAATATTATTTGACTGATAGCTCTTGAGACTGTGACTACTCAAAGTAACTCTGCCAAGAGGATAAACAGCTTTGACAGGTCTATTTAATTGCAATGGTTGTGGGTAGGAATTTCGAGAAGACGTTTATGTAGCTGTGAGACAAATGTGAGACAAACTACGTAAATTCTCAGCTCATGGTTAAAGAATCAAGACCCACCTGGATGATCTCTAGGATCACATCTCAGGGCTTTTTCCTTGAACCTGTTCTATTCAATACGTTCGTCCATTTCCGGGCAAAAGGAGAGAGCTAACGGAGAGAGCTAAAATACTAAAAGCAAGGTTGGTGGGGAGAGTTTTCAAATAATTTCTATTTTTTTGAATAATAGGCCCAAATCAATGATATATGCTAATGATTACCCAGACTTGAAAGGTATATGCAACCTTCAGAATAATGATTCTATCCTACACCTCCTGAGTGGGGGGTACATACTATCAGCAATAAGGAATCCACTACTCTGGGGAAGCCAAGATTTGAGTGACAGCTCCAATTAAAAATAAAAAGTGCCCATTTAGATCTATTGTAAAAAGTAAATTAATAAAATGAAATCCTAGACTCTGAAGCTCAGAGTGGACTTTACATGTTAAAGGTACACAGGATAGCTAAAATCTAGTTGTTAGCAGTTTTTCATTTAAATGACCAAAATCATCTAAGTCAACTGCTAAAAGACTTGACATTATTTTTGCATATGTTCAAAGAAGTTCATGAACAGGATCTCTTCCCTCAATTTGTGGTATGAAAACTTGAAGAGACACAGTGAGAAGTCGTCATGTATCTAGAAAGACATGGCTGAGAGGATTGGGGGGCTCTGATTTGGAGAAATAAAGATGTCGGTGGTTCGTGACAGTGTTGAGAGGAACACTAGGCCCAGAAGAGAAAATTACAGTGTGATCATTAGAGCCACTCATCCAAGCAGATGGTTCTAAGGCTAACCAGCCCTGTAAGAGAAAATGCAGTACTGTCAGAGACAAGGATTCTGCCCTCGAATTTCACCCTATTGTCTTGCAGAAGAATAAGCTGTCACTCGAAGAGTTTAAGGAGAGGTAGGAAAGGTACTTGTGTGGGAACCATACTTAACCAGGAGTCAGACTTGTACAAAGGAGATAATAACCACAGCAACTACCAGGTTGTTGTTGTGAGGACCGAGTAAAATGCGTGCAAGTGTGCAGAAAACTGAGAACGATGGCTCGCTCTCTGTGAGAGATGACACAGAAGGGATAGTCCTACTTAGGAAGCATGCAAGACTCTGTGACATATAAAGTCCATTCTGAACCTCGGAGTCTAGGATTTCCTCTTAGTAACAAGCCAAGCTAATTAATTCTGCTTCAGCATTCAAGGTTTGTATTGCTTTAAATTATAATGCATGAATGATGTCTCCTTTACTCTCTAGTATAGGCTAAATCTGTAAGATGCAATCCTATAATGCCAGGGAGTTAAATCCTTTAAAAGGCCGTGATTAAAAATTCTATTCTCTTCCATGGTTCATCATTTGGGTAAGTAAAAGAGAAAAAGAGGTGTCTCTGTGAGAATGAGGCAAATATGTAGTCTAAAAAGCTTAAGCAGAACAAGAATAACGTGAAATATGTGATGATTCACCAAAGAAAGGTCATTTTCTTTTTTAGTAGAAATGCTTCCATAAAAAGTCGGTTATACGGCCTGATCATACTTCCTGCTATGATCTGTGTCCACTTTCTACTAATGAAGTGAGTATGTTCATTTGACTTCTATGTCTTTACAATCACTCTTTATCTTAATGAGAATGAAATTAATGTAAAAACAGTGCTTAGGACGCAGATGTAAACCTCATGGGGAGGTTCTGAATCAATGAGGAGGGAAGACTCTGGAATTAAGTAGAAAAGGGAAAAAGAATGGGAACAGAGAGGATGCATGGAAGACTCAATTTCAAAAATGTACTGAACTAATCATCTTCAAAATATCAAAAGTCTAACATGTTAGACAAGCAAACCTGCATGCCTCTCACTTCAGGAAAACCTCCTTGCAAACAAACAAACAAACAAACAAACAAACAAAAACATGGGCACCCCTAGGGATTAGAAACATGAACCAGACACATAACTTTGGAAACAGTCTGATAAAAGACCAGGGACACATAACTGGCAAGAAATGCCTTGCTATCTAAGCTGGGAAATGGTTTACAAAACAGGGCTATTTTAATTATGTTAGAGATGGGAAAACCATTTCCACAGCTATATGGGAATTTGTTATACTTGAGTTGCCAATTAGAGACACATGATAGGGACTGGCAGGTGGTGTGGTGGTTAAGGGTGCTGGACTCCCACATGGCTGACCATGGTTTGAGTCCCAGACCTGGTGGCTTGCTTTTTTACTTTCTCTCTCTCCCCGTCTCACTTCTGGTAAGTAAGTAAGTAATAAAGAAAGAAAGAAGGAAGGAAAGGAGGAAGGAGGGTGGGAGGTAAAAAAAGAGAAAAGGAGGAAGGAGGGAAAGAAGGAAAGAAAGAAAGAAAGAAAGAAAGAAAGAAAGAAAGAAAGAAAGAAAGAAAAAGAAAAATAATTCTTTTTAACCCCCCTCCCCCCAAAAAAAGAGAGACAAATGTTGAAGTCCGATGTCAAGTACAGACACTGGACTGGGCTTGCCTGTTCTGCAGCATGTTTTTATCAGGAATGTGAGTGAACGAGTTCCTCTGTTCTGATTGCTCTTTGGAGCTTCAAGCAATCCTGTTCATCGGTCACTTCTCCTAGAAACAGTAACTATGGGCTTCTCCTCCCATCTTTAGTCTTGTGCCAGTACCTCCCCCTGGTGGAGGATCCAGAAGCCCAGCAAGCCAGAGGATGGCAGTGGAAGGACATGCCAGTGGAGGACAGGGTGGGTAGGGAGCTAAGTGAAAACTTTCCAGAAAATCCCTAGATGATGGGTGGGCAGATGGAAGAAGAGTGGCATAGCAGCAAGGTCAGGGAATCACTTGGGGATTTGATTTCCTTCTCTGTAAACTGAATAATAAAAATCCTTCTCCTTGGGGTCCAGCAGGTGGCATTGTGGTTAAGGCGCTGGACACTCTCATATGAATGACTATGGTTCAAGTCCCAGATCTGGTGGCGTGCGCTCTCACTTTTTCTGTGTGTGTGTGTGTGTGTGTGTGTGTGTGTGTGGTCAAATTAAAA